>NC_025701.1:3325686-3391586 GCF_000633955.1 Camelina sativa | reverse complement strand
AAAGGAAGTTAGCTAACCGAGTTCCTGGAAGTAACGCATTTTCAGAGCTTATATCCGTATGCATATCACCATTTACAGGGGGTGCAACAGGACTTCCCAGCACAACAGAGCCATCGGCGGCTGACTCAGATAACTCCCTGTTCCTTTCATCTGAAAAACCATACCTTCCAGGTAATCGACCTGGTGGCGAATTTGTTGCCGCAGCTGCAGCAGCATGAGAAGCAGCATATGTTGTTTCCGCAGCAGCAAGATCTTCAGCAACCAATAAGTCATCGAGTAACACCCCTAAAGTATCAACAATGTATATAATTAAGTTGTGAACCCATAATTGCTAAAACAGATTAAAAGAGAGAGAGAACTATTTCTTTAAGAATGTAGAAATTTGCTATAACTGATATTTCTGTGATAGTCTGTCAGATTCTAACGAAAAAAAATACCTAGTTAAGAAAGTGTAGTTTTACAGTATCACTTATGCCACATTTACGGAACATTCCAACCATATATATTGGTTCATCATCATTGAGAAGCATGCACAAGAAACTGTGAAATCTAAACAACGGTGGTCTATCATAGCATCATAGGTACATTAACAAAGTTCTGCCAAGATTTTCTCTTTACCTCCACGTAAACCACCGTAGATAAATATCAAATCACCAACTGCAGCAGCAGCATGCCTACAACGCCTAGTCAGCTCTACAGAAGCATCACCACCAGCTGCATCGGCACTGTACCTGCCAGTTCTAGGAGTAGTAACAACTGATTTCGTATCACACCAAACACCTGCTGCAGTATCCAATACTGTACAAAGACAATAGATGATATAATCAAAGAACCGTGGATGGACTAAAGGCACGTTTAGTACAAAATCATTATATACAGATCTCGTCTTTACATGAGACACATTTCAACAATGGCCAACAGAAGGCTTAAGAGAGTATTTCCTCAACGAAAATCCAACAGCACAAACATCAGAGTGTTTCCTAACCTGCAACACTGGATGAGTCTTCAACCATGCGTCCACCTCCAAGTGCCCCACCGGACACATGAAGTCTTGCATTTACAAAGACCTAAATAATCCATCAAACGGTTCAATTAATCTGGTGAGGACAGAGAAGAGAACCAAAGAGAAAGAAGCATCCCATACTGCAGCGTGCTGATATCTAGAAGACGGCGAGACACCAGGGGCTATGGCCCATTCCCAACGTCCATCTCTGTGCTTCGCAAGTCCATATGCACTGGCCAGAGGCTATCAATATAAATGTAGAAAAAAATATCAATCCCCCCAATCAAGCATTCAAGATTACGGCAGTCCATTGAGTTTAAAATTTCACTTTACGAAGACTTGACAACTTTTCAAGATCATGTATAAAGAGATAACTAAAACACAAACTCTTGACTAATTTACTTAGCAGAGAAGAGGTACATCTCCGTCTGCTCTGGAACATAGAATGAAGATTGTTCATTGCACTATTAATAAATTTTTTAGCTGAGAAAAATTATTGTTCATTGCTCCATTAATAAATCTTCAATTTGCTCCGTGACAAAACTCAACCTCCATAAAAAATGACTAAATCTCACGGTCCCTTTTATATCTCACAATAAAGCAAAAGTGGATAATCTATGTCATGCCTCTATAAGTGGCTCACTGTCTATTTTCAAAGAAATAATTGGGCAAAACTGTAACAAATCTCTTCACTTACCACACTGTTTGCATCCCTTCCGCCACAGAGGAGAAGAAGACCATCGGAACGCGCGCTTGCAGTTGCATACCTAGTTACAACGTACAAATAGAAAAGAAAAAGAACAATATTAGTCCAGTGCAAAGCACACAATCATATAGGAGTGTAATCAAACTTACATGCAGGGAGGTGGACCTTCCCCTTCCGGTTCCAGCTTACGCCATTCATAAGGCTTGGCAGCAGTATCCAAGGCCCATACATCAGCAAGTGGGCGTTTTCCTGGTAGTTTAAAATGGAGTTAAGAAGCGGGGAGCTTTAAGAAGAATATGATGCCCTTTCAAAAGACACTGAGAATAAGCTAACGTGGAAAACTGCTTACCATCATTTCCACCAATTGCCATGAGATACCTTTGTCCCACAAGTGCCATGACATGTCCATAACGCGGTCCTGGTCCAGGACCCTGAACAACAACCCTGGATAGAGAACATAATCTTTATCAAGACACAAACTAGTAAAATGAATTTTAAACCGAGATAGCCACTAGTGGCAGGGTTATTTTCAAACCTGTGCCATCGAGGCCGTTGTTGAGTGAGATCAAGAACATGAAGGTCTTCAGCCGATAAACCAGCAGGACCAATTCCACCCTGCACCACAGATAAAATTTAGAGGCACTTTCCTAGCTGACTGAAAATGTTCATCTTAGATTGATAAGCTTACATCATACATATACATATAATTTAATAGCATCATTTTAACTCCTACCTGAATAACTACCATGGTCCCGACTGCAGTTGCAACATGTGCGGCCCTCGGGGTTGGTGGTTCTCCAAAGGGTGTAAGCCTGCAGCCACACTTCATTTAAGTAACTGGTATCCAGAAATTTTAAAAAGGCCAGGATATCATGCAGTTTTCATAATTAGGATAAAAATACACATTGTATGCTCACCTAGTCCACTTATTAGAAAGTACATCATAACAATGAACATCGGCAGTTGCACCCGCTAGCCCTGCACAGCAAAGAACACCCTAATTACTTAATACAACCAGCAAGTCTAGGAACCTTCAGAAAAAATTAAGAGCTAGAACAAAGAATATAGCAGCAAATTAACAGAATTAGTGATCTAATTTTCCACAGCAACTATAGACCCAACTGATTCCACATTAAAAAAGACTCAAAGCAATAAAATTTAAGAAAATGCTTTTAACTGACACTGCCTGGTAAATTAACAGAGATGAAGCTTTTTAGAACCAAAGTTTCTAAAGTGAGGCGAACTCAAAAGGATTGCAAGCAAAATAACCAGTTTAGATCTCAGTAATCGCTAATCTTGAGAAGGTTACAAGAGCCTCTATCAGAAAGGTTAAAACTTGAGACCCTAGTAAACTTTTTCAATCATTCAGGAGAGAACCTTGAGAGTAAGGAATGAGCCCTACAACTACAACTAGCCGAGAGATGTGAATAGAGAAAGAACTAAGACAAAATGTAGAGCGGAGACAACTCAAAAAAAAAAAAAAAGAAACAAAGTGAGGGGAAAGGAGAAGAAGGAAAAACGTACGAATGCCAGCACTTCCAGCAGAAGTAGGAGTACCGGTGCCACCACCACCACCAGAATTACCCTCAAGAGCCGTGGCACCACCAAACAAAACAAGACGAGGACCAATATAACCAGGCGTGCCTTCATCACCAACAGCAGGGACAGCGGTCAACGTGTGACCACACCTAGGACCAGGACCATCCTCTTTTTTATCCATCAAAGCATCAACAACCGAATACGTAGGCGCACACCTAGGACCAACCACTTGCCCCTGGTGCTGCTGCTCTTGTCCCACAACCGAAGCAGATTGAGAACTAGTCGGATTAGGATCCGAAGACGCTGGTGGCACCGATCCGCCTTGAGAAGGCGGTGATTGGTCATTCATCTGCGGAGAAGGAGGAGGAGACGTCTCTCTCTCCATAGGGGAAGGAGATTGGCCTCCGTCAAGACTCTGAAACTCTCGATCTTGATCGTTGTCAGCCACCATAGACGAATCATCATCCATTATTTATCAAACCTTACAGCTTCTATAAAAAAAAAAGAAACCTAACTAAGACCGATCCAGCCTAAAAAATTTCAGAGAAAAGCAAATCTCCTGATCAACATCTCTGATGTGAACTTCCCGTTCCCCCGAGAAAAATTCCGGTGAAAAAAAAAATCGAAACCCTAGGTTTGTTTCCTTCACGGGTCGGTCAGATCCTTTTGCTTTGTTTTACAACAGAAACAGTTATTTTTTTATTTTTTCTTCCTCAAAGAGAAGAAGAAAGAAAATTAAAAACGAAGAAGCGAAGCAGACATTCACAAAAATTAGGAAAACGAAATTTCNTTTTTTTTTTTTTTTTTTTTTTTTTGGTTATCCTAAAAGTTTCTCTCTCCTCTTTTCTCTATAGTACAATACAACAAAAGCCTAATCAGCAGCAGTATCATCAACTATCAACAACAACAAGGTCAAGGGACGCGAAAAGAACGAGCGAAGAGAGATGAGACACGAACCAAACTCTACACCAAACGTACGAACCCCTCCTCCACTCTATTTTACTTCAGGTATAAAAGGAATATTTGTTTTTATTTATTCTTTTTTGGTAATAATGACATTATTTACCTAAAAAGAAAATTTGGTTAATGAGTCTTTTTTTAACTTTCGTTTTCACTAAATGAATGTTTTAAAAGAGTCCGAACTTAAATAAGAAACAATTTTAAGTTCAATGAAAACTCTATTTATGCCTATAACAATATTCTCATGGGCATCTCCAAGTGGCAAATACAATTCCAATTTCCACCAGATTTGAGTTGTCACTTTTCTAACCTTTTCTCTTCTTTTTCCTCCAAATAAGACTTAAATATAACATGGAAACAAAGAGACTCGACAACCGCAACAGGTTCAGTTACATTAAAAAAAAAAAACAAAAACATTTTAAGTAGCTTTAAGTTACCAACCACTATCTTTGCTCTTGATGACTGTGATCACCGCATCGTGAGAGGACCTGTGTTAGCTGGTTTCTGGAATACTTTAACAACAGGCATCCCATCTCCATCTTCTGTGTTTTGCACCCTCCATGTCCGATCTTTTTTCCTCTGTGGTTTTTTGTGCTGTTTGTGTGACGCGGTTTGCTTCTTCGCTGTCTCTTTCTTCGAAGGCTTAAGCCCATTTGCAAGATCAAACGAGCTCAGATCATCTAGCACATCATCAATACCAGGAACTTGCTCGCTCTCTGTCTCATCTCCTACTGCAGAGTCTTCTTCCGACTCTGAACCTTCGAGAATATCCCCGAGCTCTTGAGTGTCGTCTATATCTGGTTCATCACCTTGGGTCATCCCAGGTGGCATTGTATAATGTGGCAGCTTACCTCCAATGTAATCTTTCAGAATCAGCCTAGCAGCTTTCGTTTCATCAGGTAATCCACTAGAGGCAACATAGCTACGAGAAGCACAGTAACTTTTTAAAAGCTCTGCAGCATGAGGCGGGCGGGACTGACGCTCATAGGTTTTTGGTTTAGGAAGAGATATGTTGTAGACACTCTCAATGACACGACGAGGGACCTTGTCTGCCACCACCTGAATAGCTTCACGGTGCGCCGTCATCCGGTCAATCGGAAGTACACCACGAGCAATCATTTCATACCTCGAGCTTGAGAACGAAGGGAAGACTAAACCAGGGCAATCGCATAGCATAAGCTCATCAGAGATTATCAAAGTCTGGAAATGCTTTGTTTTCCCCGGGGTAGAGGTGACACCTGTTCGCTTCTGACCCACCAATGCGTTGATTGTAGAACTCTTTCCTACATTTGGGTACCCAACAAATCCAACCACGGCTTGTTCACGTTGACATTCAATAGTCCATGACTGCGATAATGCTGCTCTAGAGTTCGTTACTTTGACAATCTCTTGAGCCTCAGATTGTAATCGACTCAAGAGCTCGTCCCTGCCATATATCATAATGTCTGGATTATCTGTCTCTTGTAAGTTCTCGGGTTGTCTCCATTGCTCTTTCAAGACTTTACCTTCTAGGGTAGCTGTAGCAGCTATGGCCGACCAGAAAACAAACAGGATGTTGTTAAGGCGGAAATAGTCTGCCCATTTCTGCCTGCGGATATTTCAAAAGATAAACAATTCGATTAGAAGACAAAAGGTTGGAGGCAAAGTAGTAAGGCACAAGAAGATTGGCCAACCTGACATCAGTAGGTAAAAGGTCCGCCTTGTTAACTAGAAGCATAATTTTTTTATGCTCATCAATTTCTTGAGCATATGCCTGTGTCGCAAAAAATCTTTAAGTGAACATGAATCAGGAAAATGGTGCCAAGTGGAGTTTCAAGCTGGGAGGAAATGCACTACCTCAAGATCAGGGCAGCGGTAGAACAGAGGATCTCTAGCATCAACTACCATAACAATCTGAAAAAAGATAAGTATATATAATCAAAACTGTTTCGCCCATAAATTGAACTTATTGAGAGGGTTAATACATCACTGACAAAGACTTACCAAATCACTGCGTTCAAGCACTCGCCAAAGCTGTCTCCAGATGTCGAGGTTCTTTTCGAATGGAGTCAACACAAGCTTTTCATTTTCCTCAAGGCTAAACCAAAATACAGGAGAACAAGTAAGCATGCAAAAGTAAAATAGCAATAAGCCCTACAGAAACGTACCCATGACAAAATCAATCATAACCGTAAAAGAGAGGATATCTTGTCCGAGCTAAAAACCACTTCAAGGTGTGAGCAAGGATAACTTCCTAATCGGAAATATTGATTAGGGCGAAATATCTATAAACTCTTAACTAGTTTGGTTTTATATACGAAAAACATCTTGAACACATCTCAATACTTTATAAGTTCCGGCTTTAGCAAACACTAAACGCTACATAAATATAAACTTATACAAAACACACTATATCAATAACAACAAAACTGAGATTATGTGGAGAAAATGGATACAAGAATGAGATTTCCTCTACTCTTCTTTTTCTGACCTTCTCAGTAAGAAACAAGGACATATAATATTTGCTCAAACTACATGCCTTTTATCAAGGAAAGCATCAGACTTTACCATTTGAGAAAACTTTGTGACAGAAGCTGACTAAATTTTATCATCACCAACAAACATTTTGGTGCCAAATACTGATTTATTTAGAGTACACACACTGAAGACGCAAAATCAATAATAGGATCATTAAGATGGTGTAAAAAAAAAAAGCTAACCTGACAAGCATCCGGCGCCAATTTAGAAAAGCTTGTTTCTCATTAGCATCAAGTTCTTCCACTGACATTTCCGGTGTCCACCGAGGTCTGAAGATTTAAGAATAGAAAAAAAAAATTATACTTTGTCTCAGAGCTGTGAAACAAAAAAATAAGAGTAAATCTAAAGAGAATAAAAACCACATACCTTCGAGGTACTTGAAGACTACTGGCGTGTAAAGCCTCCTCTATCTTCTGTTGCTCTCTCCATTCTTCAGCTGCTATAACACTTGAGCTGGAATTTGTGTCTCTGTTCCAAAAAAACATTAAACAAACAGCCCAGTGAGCACCATAAGAACATCAAGACGAGGAATTAAGATGAACAAAACAATAAGATGAACATCAATCAAATTGAATCTATCGAACTTATACAAACAGATACACAAATCCCCCAAATCAATCAAAAGACACAGAAAAAAAAAAAGGAAATTAGAAGAAGAGAAGCGTACAGATTGATGGACAAAGGAGTGGAGGAGCTATGATTAATGGTGTAAAGACGCTCAGCCTCCTCGGCCTGCTCAAGGATGGCGTCGATGTCGCTAACCTCCGTAACGGATTCGAGAACTTTCTTCTGAAGATTCTTATAGTACTTGCCTTTATCTTTCGATTCCTGAATCATATGATTGTGGTGCTTCACCAGCGATCGCCCAAGCGACGTCTTTTCACTCTTCCCCATCTCTCTCTCTCGTTCTCAGCCTCTTCTTCTCAGTAAACCCTAAAAAGTCTCTAAACCCTTAAAAATGAATCCGACGGCGCCTTTGCATCAACCTTCCGATTTTTTTCCTTTTTTACAATTTTAATTTTTTTTTAAAAATAATAATAATAATTTTAATTCTAAAATAAATAAAACAAAACACGCTCATCGGAGTCGAGAGAGTAGAAACAACCGTTTCCCGGCAAAAGCTTCTTTCCGATGGAACAAACAAATCCACTTCCACTGTCGTTCGTCTTGCCAAACCCGAAAGACCTTTCCGGTCTCTCACTAGGATTTATTGACGGTAATTTCGAGGACCTTCGAGATCTGCTTCTCCGCTCTTCAAGTCTAGCGTCAAATTTAAACCACGACTGTTCTGATCTAAACGACCGTCTCATCCACCTTCGTACGGATCTCACCAAACACGCCGTTTCATGGATCTCAACCTCGCTTTCCGCTAAAGTTTCACTCGAAGATTTGAGATTTAACCTCGAGAGCCTCCTCTGTCTCCGTAAGTTTATATACCAACCAAACCCTCTTTGTTTACATTGGTGATTAAGAGATAGTAAAGTTTTCTGATTGTCTCCAATTACTTTTCATTGTAGCTACGGATTCTGTTGGAAAGCAAACGAATTGGGAGTTACAGAAACTCGTGGAAGAGCTATGTCGAATACAGAATCAGCGTAAATATTTCGGTGAGTTTGGCTCGATTTTACTAGTTCTTGAACATCATTAAGAGCTAAACTAATATAGGAAAGATTCGATTTTTTTTTTATTCAGTGACTGCGTTAAAGTTGGAAAGTCTGGTTGGAGATCTTGAAGATTCAGTGTTTCATCCTATAAGAAGCCACAAAGGAAGTACGCTTCAAGTAAAGCTTTTTTGATCCACAAGTTGTGAGTACTATATATGAAGTTGTGGTTTGCTAAATTTGAAAGATTTAAACTTTTTTTATCTTTTTAAATGCAGGATCTTGCAGTTAAGCATAAGAGGTTCAGTCATGCTATTAAGACCATGAATGAGATTGAACTAATGCTTGGTGATGTTACAAGGCATCACTCACAGTGGCGCCACCTTGTGGAGTCTGTTGATAGTAGAGCAGATAAAAGTTTGTCAGTTATACGCCCTGAGGTTATCGCAGAGCACAGAGCTTTTCTTTCATCTCTTGGCTGGCCACCGAAACTGGCAACATCTAAAGTCGAGCATGGAGAGGTTGCTACTATCCCTAATCCTTTACTCTTGATGCAAGGAGATCAAAAGGAGTCTTATTCCCAAAGCTTTCTACTCCTCTGTGGTTTACAGCAGCTTAATACCAAGAAGGAAAAAAGGAAGAAGCTTCATATGCCCAAAGAAGATAGTAATGTTGGACTTTGGGCAACTGATGAATTGGTGAAACCGGTTGCATCTCGGATGGAGTATCATTTCATGCAATGGGCTGAACAACCTGAGTTTATTTTTGAACTTGTCTACAAAGTTACAAGAGACTTTGCTGATGGTGTGGATGATTTCTTACAGCCTTTGATTGACAGAGCCATGTTAGTAAGCTGTAGTGCTAAAGAAGCTTGGGTTTCAGCGATGGTCCAGATGCTATCTGGCTTCTTAGAGAAAAAGGTTTTTCCTAAGCTTATAGATACGTTCAAGGAGAAGCACATGAAATCTGAAGCTATATCATCGTGGTTCCACCTTGTCGATCAGATGGTTACATTTGATAAACGAATGCAGTCATTTGTGAATTCAGATACTTGTCTTTCTTATGAAGGCTCTTCAACAGCGTTTTCTCAAGATATATCAGTAATGGGACTATTTTGTAAGAAACCTGAGTGGCTCAAGACCTGGGGGAAGATTGAACTAAAGGATGCTTATAGGAAAACTAAAGAGGATATCAAGAATGAGAGAGCTTGGTTAGTTGATAGTGAAAGAACTAGACTTGGTAATGAATCTACCTCACGGTCTGCAAAGTATGTTCTATCCACTAGAGAGGATTATAAAGCGCCAATTGTAGCAGACTCTTTTCTTAATAGGACTTGGAGGTTGATAGACCATGGTCTATCTCTACCAGCCATTCTGCCAAGGATCCAATTTATAAGAGCTACTGCCACCAAATTTCTCTGGTGTATATTCAAATTTATGTTACTGGAGTTCAAGAAGATTGATCTCTCCTACTATAGCTTGTTTGAGGATACACTGATACAAGCCTGTGGACCGATTAATGCCGCTCGGTATCTTGAATCAAAGCTACGAGAATGGAGTGATGATTTGGTTTTTGTGGAGATGTGGGCTGCGGAAAGCAGTGCCAAAGTTGATAGAAAACCTGAAGCTTCCTGCCAAGGCTGCTTTTTTGGGGAAGAACTGAAAGGCCTTGTTGAGTTGGAAACCAATTGGCTTATGGAAATTATAACAGTTTTTCTCCAGCAATTCGACAGTCTTTGCAGTGACAACTTCAATATCAATACGGTTTTATGGGAAGAAAACGTCATTACTGGTTCCAGCAATTTAACAGTGTCTCAGGGTGTTGCAGAAGCATTGGACAATTTAAGAAGGCATCTATGTGTTCTTCAGCTAAACATGAACCCGAAAGACTTCTTGGACTTGTGGAGGAATCTCGCGGAAGGGATTGACCATTATGTATATCGTAAATTTTGCTCAGGAGAACCTGTCTTACGGAGAAAAAGGTTTGATAGGTTCGAGGTTGACGCAGAGGCACTTCTCACAGTGCTTCAACCTTATTGTGTACGTCCTGCTGCATTTTTCCCTCGGGTGCGAGAGATTCTTAGGCTGTTGAGGATGCATGAGGAAGAGAAGGCACGATTGAGAGGAGCTCTAAGTCGAAACGGTGGAAACAACTGTTTAAAGTTGTTTGGTATTTCTAACTTGTCTGCACAACTTGTAGAACAATTTTGTAGATGTTACTAGTCATGGAATGGCATTTTGTAAAGTTGCATCGGTGATTCAGTACATGGTCAAGAATATGAGAATTGCAACAGAATTTTGGATAAAACGAAAACCAGCAACGGTGTTAGAAATAATACAACCATGATTTTGATTCTGTCAAAGTTACATATCCATGATTTAAAGATTAACTACAACAAAAATGGATGAAACTAAAAGAATGAGAAGAGATAATCATGTACTTGATGTTTCTAGAGAATGAAAAGTAAAGTGAAGAATCAAGAGAACTCTTGGATTAAGGGCTCATAGAACAGTCTGTATGCGTCCATGACTTCTAAATACCACATGGCTTCACGATCTGGGCTTCCAGACAGCCCAACCATCTTATGAACCTGGTTTTAGTTAGAAACAACAATGTGAATGAGTTAGTAACAATCAAAGCATTCCATGTAAATGCAGGACAAGTGATGGTTGTTGATTCTTGAGATACTCTCACTTAACATCCCAAGAGAAGATGAAAATCCTAGTTCCTACTGATGATATGACTCCTAGTTCAACCTAGATATAGCACCACAAGTTTGTTACTAACACAGTCAAACTCAAGTTATGGTTTAAGTCCCCTAAGCTTGTGCCAGCCTAATGTTGTGATCATAACAACTAAAATGCTCACTTGACTTAACTCTCGTCTGTGGCAATTAGTACAAACCACAAATTTGACTTATCTGCAAACTCTAGCCAAAGTAGAACCACATTGGACTGATCAAAATGTGCATATGAGGATGAAAGAGTAACCTTAAGTAAAGGTATCTCCCCAGTACGGAAATGGTATACACCAACAACCATCACGTACATTCCTGATTTCCATTGACGGAGGGCGAATTCGCTCGTGAGGCCGAGCTCGACGAGTCCGGTTCCATCATCAAGGATCGTACGGTCATCTCCACCGCCGGAGACGGAGACCAAAACGCCCTGCAACGATACAATCGAGTGTCATCGATACGGGAGTTAATGAAATTGAGAGAATGAAAAAGATAGATCGGAAACCTGAAACCAAGCACGTTGAAAAAGAACACCGCCTAGGGCGGTGGCGTTCTGAGAAGACGTCGGTTTAGCGTCCCGGAGCTGGGAGCAAAGCATCTTCACCGCCGCTAAGCTGTAGTCCATTTTTACCCGCCGACCCGACTCGGCTGATCAAATTTACTAATGTTATTGACCACGATTTCGATTCCCGGACCATACCGAACCGAACAATTGATATCGGTACAGTAATTTAAATTTTTTGGTACAGCTTGGAATAAAAACTAAAGAATAAATCTTATCCAAGAAAGCAAAGGTAGACCCACAATATCTAAGAGAATAATGACGTGTCACAAAGCTATTGATTGATAACACATCCTAGATATCTCTCTCTCTGCCTCTGTCCACAAAACTCAAATCTATTTCTTGTGTTTTACTTAAGATCAGTTTGGGAGAAAGAAGCGCAGAACAAAAGTCGAAAAATGGCAGCAACATTTGCAACCCCATCGACGGTGATAGGCCTCGGAGGATCATCCATCACCACCAAATCCTTCTCTTCATGTAAATCTCTCTTTGTCTTTTTTTTGGATAATATGAATCAAACATATTTATATGATATTAACTGTAGTTTCTCATGATGTTTATTAGCCTTTCTGAAACCAACATTGAGCGCCAAGAACCCTCTGAGACTCGCCGGTGCATCCGGAGGAAGAGTCACTTGGTATGTTACTCTTTCTATGTTCTGTTTTCTATAAGTACCAACAAGATCCTTTTGAAGTTGTTTTTTTTTAAACTAGTTTGTTTGTATCATAAATGCAAATAGCTTTGAGAGGAACTGGTTGAGGAGAGACTTGAACGTGGTAGGATTTGGGCTGATCGGATGGCTAGCTCCGTCGAGTATCCCGGCGATAAACGGGAAGAGCCTGACTGGTCTCTTCTTTGACAGCATCGGAACTGAGCTCGCTCACTTCCCAACTCCTCCTGCTCTCACTTCACAGTTCTGGTTGTGGTTGGTTACCTGGCACTTAGGCCTCTTCCTCTGCCTCACTTTCGGACAAATCGGATTCAAGGGCAGGACCGATAATTACTTCTAAGCTTAATAAATCATTTACTCTTCCCATCTTTGTACTATATGTCCTTTCTTCTCTTGGTGGTTATGTGTAATATTATTACTATTAATCAAAACGACGCTTTCTTTGCTATATCTCTCTGATGTTTCTTTCAATATCACCAAGTGATTTTTTCATGATCTTGATTCTAGATGATTGGATACTACTCCAAAACGAGAATAACTCTCTTCATGTTTTTATGTTTCTTGACTCTCTCACAAGCATATAAACATTTTTTTACATTGCTAATGATCTCAAAACTTTTAACAAGTGAAAGTTTTTAATCTCTTCTCTTTTCTCACTGTTTTACTATATGAATATTCAGCTCCATCAAACTCCATATGCTATAATACGCAGGAAGATGTGTGAATCTTCTAAAGTTTTTATTATATATGTGTCTATACTATAAATATAAGAAGAAAGGTTTGACACTTGAAAGTAGAAAAAATGAAAAGTAGGTCCATGAGTTAAAAACAAGGGAGCAGTGCAGTATCTTGTAAATTTCCTTTTTGGAGGTTCCAACAACACTTGTTCAGAAGTATCAGAGGGAACAAAACTACATTTTAACTACACATTCTAAATCAAACCGCCACTGTCCCACGCGTAGATGCTGATGCAGCGCAGTTTCATGATTGATGTGCATTTTGTAAAGCTCGGGTCACCATATCGATGAAATCATTAGTCTGTCAAAAGCAACTCGTTAGGTTTTGGCAGCAGATCAAGTAAACTGATTTGGTAAAAAAGACAAACCTGAATCAGGGATAAAAGGGCTTCTTTCACTGTGTCTCTGGTGATAACCGGGCCAGTCGGTGCAGGAGCGAGTGATAGTGGTGGAGTTGGTGGTGGGAAAGGCTGGAGCACCGGAGTACCATATGACCGCTGCTGGTGAGTTGCATTATTAGGGTTGAGGAGAGGAGCTGTGGGCATAGACGAACCAGGAATGAGGTGCGGTTGTGCCATCATTCGCGGGGGCCCAAAGAAAGAGGCTGGCGTCACTAAATCGGTAACGCTTGAGTTGCTGCTGTTAAGATCAGGGTTGTTGTCAAACAGAGGCATCAGAGGAGAGGAGGATGGTAGAAGCGGTGGTGATTTTATCTGTGAAGGTGCTGCTACCGGTACAGGGGGAGAAATGGTGGGTTGGTGAGGTTGGTGTGGAATTGGTGATGATTGGTAAGGTGGTCCACTTGCTGACCCACTCGCAGTGTTCCCAAGAGCCATTCCTGACTGTAGTCAAGGCAACAATTTTTTTGATAAATTCAGTGTTACATTTTGAGTGGAGATTAGAATCTAAGTTGGACCATATACTACGCTGAATATAATTCAAGAATATATAGCTAACAGAAAGCACTCTTGCCATTAGTCGTATATGATGCTGTCATGATGTCGACGATAGTGTGAGTGTGTAACAGAAGCTTTAGAGACTTACGCTAAAGAAGTTGACGAAAGCAGGATCATCAGGGGCATCCCTAGCAGTTGAAGACGGTTCAAGAGGACCATCCATAACTGCCATCGTAGGCACAGCTTCCAATTCCTCAAACTCACTGAAGAAAGTAGAAAAAATTAACTCATGTTTATCAAGTTTTCACCTCAAAGAAGAAAAATCCAAGAAATAACTAATGGTGTAGTGCCTAATTATAAACATGAAACTCATACCTTTTTGAAGATGGGGTCTTCGGCTTCTGGTTAACCTTGGAATATGCACTCAGTATTCTGTAATGCCAAGGAACCATTAGGCAGAGATACAATGAGTACTCACGTCATCAAAACAGTAAAAAACAAAACAAAAAGAATCTACTAGAAAGGTCTTCACGATATTGAATCTGTATAGAAGGATAAAAGACGATATTGATATGATTCATAAACCAACAATTGAAACCTACGTGTATATAAGGATCTAGATTTACACTCATGATTGTCCACTCACAAAAACAGTTACTACCAGATATGAAGTAACTTAAATTTACCTGCTGAAAAGAGTTGCTACCTCCTCGCATTCACGTTTATTGTAAAACCAAATGCCATTAACTTCTTGAGATGCATTACGGTAAAGTAAATAAGGACCTTGAACTTCATACTCAAAATCTCCCAGAAGATTCTCCACCAGATTATCTGCCCAGAGGAATTCACCAATACATCAATACAGAATCCCAAAGTAAGAACTCGCAATGAAATTCTATATCTATATTAACATGATTTACTGAGGACTGAGGAGATAAAACTGCTCCACCCTTGTCCCTAACTAAGTTTTAGATGAGTTAAAACCTAGATTCTCTCTCCTAACAATGTTACAGATCCACTACTTTTGCTATTACATCACAAATCGAGTAACTTAATTTAACCAAATCACTGATAATTTGATGAGAACCAAGTACATAAACAAACGAAAAACAAACAAATAGAGCTCTGTACTACAGGCAACAACTGTATGTGAAAAATACTAAAAAAGAGGAACCTAAGACAATAACTGGGAAGACTAATACTGACCTGTATTCCGACGATTCATCACAATAAACTGAAATCGAGGTTGTGTGCTCCTAATAGAAACCAAAAAGGATCCATCATCAGAGTTAAAGAAGTTAACACAGACTACAACATCACACAACAATAGTTAAAAGATCGAAAAAGTACTAACCTTTTGACAACAAACAAAGATCCTTCAACATCCTTACGACTCTGATTGAGAAAGAACAAAAAAAAAAGACAGATCAGTCGGTAGGTAGCAGCAGAGCAAAAACATAATCAAATTATGGTTAAACGAGGATTGATTTGAAAACTTACCCATTGACTGAGATCAATGTTGAATTCATAGAAAGTAACATGAGCGGCTGTGATGAGGATTTCCTCGATGTATGGATCGATTCGCTGGAGAACTGTGAGATTGAGAAGCCTCGTACTGTTCTGGTCCAGATTTGGGATCAGCTTCCCGTTCTGAGACATCTTTGCCAAAAGAAAAATCGAAGATTAGATTCGAGGGTATCTCGATTCGATTTTAGGCCCTAATCGGAAGAACCCTAGATTTCTAATTTACACGTAAAGCTGCGATTTTGGGGTCCGAGACGAAAACGCTAACTTTTGGAACGCGCTTCTCTATTTTGTCTTCTACTTGCTTTCGAATTAAAAATAATAGAATATGGTTTTATTTTTTGGTCAAGTTTTTAAATATTTTTTTGTCATAAAGATCAAAAATCTCATAAAAAATCGAAATTTTTTTATATTTTTCATAGGATTTTTATAACATAGAAAAGCCACTCGAGTTTGCTTAGAAATGAATCAATGATCGTCGTCGATATTAGTTGAGATTAAAAAAATTGTTTCCAATTCGGGTGATCTTCTCTATCATGCAAAACCATCTAAATCCAAATTGAAGAGGGGATGAAGTTTTGAACATAGGCCTTTGTAAGGGACTATGTGACACATATAGTTGAGATGATTTGTTTTCGTTACATCATCTACGTGTTGTTTTCTTCTTTCAAATAAACTCATCTAACTCAAAGATAATATAAGCTACAAAATCCATAAAGCCAAAATCACTGCAATTCTTTTTAATCATCCAAACGAAAGATGCTAAAGGAGAGTAACACAACCCTTACACTGTTTCACAGATGTCTGGAAAAAGAAACATAAGGGTAAGAAGTGTCTTATAGCCACCATTGAAGCAGGTGTGAGAGCTTAGAAGATTCTTTGTGGTGGTCCCATTGTGCTCTTGAGGTACAAACACCTGACATTTTGCCAGTTCTTCTTCAACAGCGAGACGAGGAAGTTAACACTCATCTGAACATTCTGAAAGATCTGCTTCTCTTCCATTGAAAGGTTACCAACTGCGACTCCCATACACAGAACCTTCTTCAGCTGAAACTTCACTGTTGCCTTGGTTTCGTTCACCTTTGCCTCTAAGGATTCCTGGTGGCTCACAAGAGTTGGGAACTTTCCTGTATAATGTATATATAGCAAAGGACTGTTACTTAAGAATCATCAATCAGCATCGTATCAAAAAACATAGGGTAAGATCAGTTGACATATAATGAGATAATTCAAACAAAAAAAACCAAAAAAAGAGAACTGTATCAAACACATTGACCGAAGAAAAGGACTACTAAAAACTATGCAAATCAAAAGCTGTAGCCAGAACTTGCCTGCCTTGTTGAGACCAGGACCAAGAAGACGAGGAATCTGCTTAATGACAGACTCAGAGGCCAAGAAAGCATGGTACTTCTTTGCAAGCTTCTTGACGAGCTTCTTGTTTTTGTTAAGCTTTTTAAGAGACTCAACATCCATATTCTCCAGCCCCAATTTCTCTGCCTGCCAAAGTATTCAAAATGAAATAAGCAAAGATTTCAAATATGCAAGAAAAAAGCAAATAAATTAAAAGACCAAAGATTACCAAACTATTAGGGCCGCGAAGTGAAATGATCAGAAACACAATTATACAAGAAACAGAGCATAAAAATGACTCCTTTCCAAAAAGACAATTGTTATTTAATCATATTATCAAGAAAGAAATGATAAGATAAGTCACCTCCTCGACATGCTGAGCATCTCCAAGCATGCAGATCTTCATTTTAGGACGGGGAATGTGTGGTAACTTGACAGATCCACTGAAACGCTTGTCCTTTTGAGGGTCATAGTTCTTAAGACCGATCTGGAGCTCAACAGTCTCCACAAAGTTACGTTTCTTTTCACCCGACTTCCCTGTGATAATTGTGATGGCTTCTCTTACGGCCTCACTCTGAAGCTTACTGCATTTGCCCACAAAAACAGTATATTAAACAAACAGAAATACACAACAGTAAACTAATTCATCACTATACAAACCCTCATTATAAACAGTCCCATACAGAATCACCTTATCTTACTAAACCCAAGTAAACAATCTATGAAGATAGCAGATTCACTTATCCAGATTAAAAGACCATTAAGGCAAAATAACTTGGCGTAATCACTTAGCAATTCACATATTAAACCTATCAATCAAGCGTAACGATTGATAAATATAGAGACGACTTAGTATTAGATCAATTCGATTGGTAAACTAGAGCTAAAACCAAATCGCATATGAGAGAGAAAACACGAGAATTGTGAATGTAAGAGATGCAACATCATGTACCTCATTTTGAGCTCGTCTCAATTTAGCTAGGATCTGATCCTGGAAACAAAACAAAAAAGAATTGCAAAGAAAAAAAAAAACACGAATTAAAATCTGTAACAGAGAAGCTCGAGAAACAAGAATGAAGGTAGAAGTGAAGCAGTCGGTTGAGGCACAAACCTGAGTGAAGAAGAGACAGAAGAAACCCTAATTTTGTCGAAAGGCGAAGACTTTATAGTAGGAGGATAGTGATAAAAACTAAAATTAAACCTAAATCGATTTGGGCCTTTAGCTGCAACCATCATAAAGCCCAAACTGCAAACGTCAGACCCAAAACTCACTTTAGTTATTATTTATTACTCGTCAACCATCAATGGGACTTTGCTGATGATGGTGTAGTCAATTCGGCTAAGTCAGTCATCATCACTCAGGTTTGACTTTGAGCCTCTACGACGTCGTCTCGTCTCTCTATGTTCTGTATGTTTTGTTTTTCTTCTTCTTCATTAGCTGATTGATAGATAGATTGAAGAAGATGGCTTTTTCTAAAGCTCCTCCTCTTCCTCTTGCACAAATTTAAATTTGTTTCTTTTGGAAACACAACAGCAAAGTCCCAATCAATCAATACATGGCGCAATTTCTGCTCAGTGTACTACTCGCATTGACTTTTTGGATCGGATCAAGCTCTTCGACCCGTTACAATGCCGGCGATCATGTCCCTTTGTTCGTCAACAAAGTCGGTCCTCTTCACAATCCAAGGTTATTCTCATATCTTTTCTTTGTGTAACTTAGCATACGGAACTCAAAGATAGCTCATTTTCTTAGACCCACTTTTAAAGATTGTATTTTTATTTTGTTTGCAGTGAGACCTATCAGTATTATGATTTGCCGTTCTGCCGTCCAGGTTAGGTTTCTCAAGACAAACTCAATGATCAGGTTTTCTGATATATGTAAATCCCTATATACAGTTTGAAATGTGTTATGTGTCCCAAGTTCTTGATTCAGGATTGTTTAATATTATTTTGTAGAGCCTGTGATTGAGAAACAGGAAACTCTTGGGGAAGTTCTTAATGGTGACAGGTTAATGAGCTCACTATATAAGCTGAAATTTGCGAAGGACAAAACTCATGTTACGTTGCGCCGCAAGAGACTAAAATCTAGTGATATTGCCATGTTCAGAGATGCTATTGCTCAAGATTACTACTTTCAAATGTACTACGACGATCTCCCCTTGTGGGGATTTGTTGGTAAATCAGAGGGAGATTATCTTGGTCAAAAAGAGAAGCTTACTAAGTATTATTTATTCAGTCACTTGAAGTTTAATGTTCTGTATAATGCAGACGAAGTTGTTGAAATCAACAGTTTTAGTGATCCGAGTTATCTGGTTGATATATCGGAGGACACTGAGATTGATGTTCAGTTTACGTACTCAGTTACTTGGAATTTGACTTCAAAACTGTCTGCAACAAGAATGAATAAGTACTCGCAGGCGTCGCTTCATCCTATCAGCCAGAAGATTCACTTATTCTCATTTCTTAACTCTATAACGGTTGTTGTTTTGTTAGTTGGACTTCTTTTTTTGCTATTCGTGCGTCATCTCAAAAATGAACTAAGAAGGTGACAAGTTTTTCTTAGGAGACTATTCTTTTTTTCTGTAGTTTAGCATATGTGATGATAAATTGAGATAATTTATCTTTTATGAATTTCAGCTGCTCAATTGGAGATGAAGAAGAAAAAAAGGAAGTGGGTTGGAAACTCGTACATAGTGATGTATTTAGAAGTCCTCGGAATATCTCCTTACTCTGTGCGTTCTTAGGAACTGGTACTCAGCTGCTAATCTTGTAAGCTTCTGCTATCAAGAATTCCATTACTGTCATTCTATTTTTGATGTTTTATAGTTTATCCCTTTCCATTTGTATGCCATAAGATAGTAATACATAAAGTAATTTTAGTAGCAAACTTTGACTGGATAAAAGTAGTTTTGTAATGGCATTTGAAAGTGCATTTGAGATACATATTATATATATGCTTAGTTATTGACAACTTGTTCAAGTCAATCTTACATGATGATACATTATGTTTCCATTTATTGGGAATACTTACGTCCTGTATCAAGATGAATGGTGTGTTAATGTTGTTCCATGTCTCTGGCTTGTTTTTCATCTTCAGGATTATTGCTCTATTTGCATTGGCCTTCACCGGTTTTCTATACCCATACAATCGTGGAATGCTGTTAACTTCTCTCGTCATCATTTACACTCTAACATCGATAGTGGCTGGTTACACATCTGCTTCTTTCCATAACCATTTCGAGGGAACCAAACAGGTGATTAAGTTTTTCAGATGCTTTCTACTTTTGCTGTTCCAGAAACGTTCATGGTTCGTATAACCTTAAACATTAGAGCATTATTGTCATTTTCAGAAAAGGAAGGTTCGTCTTGCTGGGATTCTCTATCCAGTTCCTTTCTTCATAGTAGTTTCGGTTCTCAACACTGTGGCAGTTACGTATGGGGCAACAGCTGCACTCCCGTTTGGCACAATAGTCATCATCATACTCATTTACACTTTTCTGAATATCCCATTCCTCACGTTGGGAGGATTTTTGGGTAATCGTTTCGGATTATTAGAGTTTCAACCTCCAACCGCTATTAAAAGAAACCCCCGAGAAATTCCACTTCAAAATTGGTATCGTAGAAAGCTATACCAGGTGTTTCTTGGAGGCTTTGTACCTTTCAGTGCAGTAGTTCTCGAGTGGCACCAACTCTACGCAAGCTTGTGGGGATTCAAAATATATACCTCACCTGGAATGATGCTTTTCACATTCGTTGTGCTCATCTTCTTGAGTGCGAGTGTTGGTATTATCTTGACCTACATTCAGCTATCCGGTGAAGATCATGAATGGTGGTGGAGGTATGTATTCTTTTACTTTACTGCGTCCTTGTCCATCCAAACATGTGAAATTTGATTTAGACTTAGGTAACATGAGAAGCCATCACAGATATACATTACAATGAGTATCTTACTCAACCGGTCATAGAAGGAAATGTGAAACATGATTGCCGGAATAGATTTTCCTTTCAGAATCATCATTCAGTTTCCAATGGGACAGACTAAAATTGTAGACGATTTTGTGATAATCAGATCGATACTGTGCGGAGGATTCACGGCAATCTTCATGTATGGGTATGGAGTAATTTTCTATCTCAGGTCTGACATGACCGGGTTTCTGCAGCTGAGTTTCTACTTGGGATATACGGCTCTGTTATGTTACGCTCTCTTCTTGGTTCTTGGAACCATAAGTTTCTTGGCTTCTTGGATGTTTATTCGCCACATCTACCGTTCTGTCAAGCTGGAATAACTCCCGAGAACTAAGGGGTCCTCTTCTTTTGGTCACAACTCATCTCTGTATTAGTATCTTTTGGTATTGGTTGTTTGACTCTTTCATGATTTTTTATAATGAATTGAATATGATCTTACTAGAAATAGAAAGGCAGATACAATTTTGTTGTTCATCCCACAGAGTTAGTCTCATATCATTTCAACATTCAAGAGCAAACTACATTACTTAGAAGTTACATATGCAATACAATAAAGCATCCAAACACACAAAATAACTATTAAGAGGAAACATCAGATTTCACTTGCTTCCTATATAGGGTTCGTGCGAATGGGTGGCTGCACAGCTCCATCATTATCCTTTGAATCCGAAGCACTAGATCCCTGAAACTCACTCTTCATGCTTCCAGACTTGTGTTCATCAGCAGCCACTCTTATTCTCTCTGGCGCTTCTTCCTCGTTATTTATGTGCACACCATCTTCTTCTTCTTCTTCACTGTCCTCTTCCTTGTCGCTAACTTCCACTTCATTGTTGCCTCTTCTCTCAACTGCAGAAGACGAAGTTTTCCTTTCTCTCGCAGTTTTCTCTGTGAGGATCTTGAGCAGCTTCATCACTTGCACCGCATACATCAATGCAGTTAAAGGGTCTGCCATCTACACACAAAGCCAAAACAGAGCCATCACATTTTCATAAGATGTAAAAATACTACTTCAACTCCATGGCAAAAACCATTGCAAGATATCTCAACAATGGAACCTCCAAAGTAGCCTTCAAATGCTAGTTAAGTGCCAAATGAAAAACTGACCTGAGACATGTTGGGTGCAAAGACCAAAGCAAGGTTACGAGAGTTCATCTTATTAGCATGCTCAAACTGAATAACATCAGCCATGAGATTGATGGCCCAATTGAGAAGAGAAGCTTCATTTTGAGGTAAGAGTCTCACAACCTTGACAAAGTCCTCTTCTGACTCACACTGCATCACTTGCTCCGATGGCAGAGGATCAAGTACCCCTCTCGGCAGCTCTCTGAACCAAGCCTGAACACACACACACACACATACGTCATCAAATACAGATGCAATTACACCTGAGCACATACATAATCAAAGGTAAAGAAGAAGAACCTTGATGAGTCCGGCTAAACAATGAACATCAATGCCATCTGGTATGAGCCCTTTATTAAGCTGCTCTCTTACATACTCTTCCTCGCTGTTATCTCCTGTGATTCTGAATATTCCTTCTACCTGCAAGCCTCCTTGATCATATAGCCGGCTCTGCAGTAGCAACAGTATCACAGGAACACAGTTCCCTCTCGAATCATACGATAATTGCATTGACTCCGTGGATACCCCAAACACTGTTGCACTGCCAACACAAATAACATGAATATGAAACTAAAGTCGGAAACATCAATTCTCAATGAGTTGAGATTATCTAACAAATAAAACTCCTCAAACCAGAAAGGCCAATTCCGTTCACTGAGATTACATGAAATAAATGGAAAGAAGTGGCAAACCTTGCACTAGGAGCTTTTCTGGGGACATCAGGCTCGAACTCAGAGGGAAGACCGAGGAAGCCATTGAAGCGATCAAAGGTAACGTGAGCCACGTGACGGACATTGGTTGGACCGCCAATGTCCATGGCTCTTTGGTCGCTTTCTTCCACCTCTGCCGTCGAGAAACAACGGGCGAGCTCCAGGACGACTCGACCTACCGACGACGTAGAGCCGCGGAACCGCCAAAGTTCGGTCTTACCGCGCTTTATCACTCTCTCTATATCTCTTCCTCACGCGCTAAACAGAGTCCTTTGAGAGAGAGAAAAAAAGGTTTTGGCAATGTGGTTAAGAAAACAAAACTAAAGGAAGAGAGAGATAATGGTGAAATTAGGGAATGGTAATGGCCGGCAACGAACTTGAATTGATAAAAAAGATTTTATATATAAAGAGAAATTAAAAAAAAGTTGGCAAGTTACACGTTACAAAGAACGTTGCAGAGAGAGAGAGAGAGAGAGAGATTGAGTGACGATGAAGAAAAGGGTTAGGAGGAAGGTGCAACGTGGGAATCACTCACTTCAATTCGTTCGTTTATTTGATTTCTAAGTCTTTTCTAATGGTCTCTCTCTCTCGTTTTCTTTTAAAAATATAGTACTATTAGAGTGGGTTTTACTCTCCCTACCTTTATATTTTCGTTCGTGTTTTATATATGATGCATGATGCATCTGTCTATTTTAATCAGAGTAAAATTAGGTTTTTTAACATCACAATAAAGCTCTCGGCTGCCATCGAACAACCCAAAATTTTATGGGCCTAATTAACAAGTTTTGGCCCATTACACGTTAAATTGTTACAAAATCAGAAAGTCAACTAATATAGGGAATTTGACAAATACCCAAAATGGATTTCTAATAAAACTGGGCCTAGAAGTTTTTAATATAGTTTTGTCCTAGATTTTTTTAGGTCATGCTACGACCAAAACTGACCATTATTATCTTTTGGGTAAATTGACTAGAGATAATTCATCTACGCAATGTTCGGTATAGATTATGCATTAAGGACAGATCGGTATATCGGGCTGAATTTTATGCATTAAGAATGCAAATATGCATAATCCATATAAGATTATATGGTATCGGGCTGAATTTAGATAGACATGATATTGAATTTTAAAGAATCTTTAACTGTGAGTTTGTTCAAATAAATCAGTTAAAGAGCCGTTAGAAAAAGAATTCTCAATTTAAGGGATTTATCATGACACAAAGTACTGAAGGATAAAGCGGATGACAAATTTAGATTTGCAAGAGAGGTCATTGACTAAAACAGCTATACGAATCAAAAGAGACATATAGCAATTTCTAATAAAGGAAAGGAATCTGAAATGTGGCATTAGGATTTAGGTGGTGACAGGGAGGGGATGTTGACCCATCAACAAAAATTTTAGGATAATACCAAACTAATCAAATTAAAAATAACACTTTGATCGAGATGTTTTATAAATTATTGACATTTTATTAATGCTGTTTCCTATACTTTATTTACGATTAATGCAAGAAGGCCGTTTAGTTTTTATCCTATTGGTCTACATATAATTGTCATTATTCTAAAAGTATTTTGGTTGAACTGGTAGAAGCAAATTAGTTAATTATTCAGCTTAAGCATGGTAGGTTAACCGACTAGAGAAAGTTGTTCTAGTTCTATAATTCTATTGCATCCAAATATCAAATTTGCAACATAAAGCTATGTATACAGTATATGTTTTCAACTAAAGAATAAAGAACATTTCAGAAACTATCTCTCTCTTATAATCTGCTTTCAAAGTTTAGAAGATTAATTATATAGACTGAAGATGCAACTAAAAAAAATCCCGTTATTATATGTATGTCAGTATGTGTGTATAAATGTATAATGATATATATGTACGTACGTAGACGTATTCTAATCATTCTACTCTTATCCCCCTCTCTATATATATATCCCAAAGGTCATTTAACAAAAAGAGCTGTGGTTTCAGAAAATAGAAACTCACTCGATTCTGCTATATACATAAACACAACAAACATTCCTTATCACACATAATTTACATTGTTTTTAATTTCAGTTTATGTGTATTTCATAATATATTTATTATCACCAAACATATTTTTTTAAAAACATTATTTGATCGCTCATTGTGTACTCTAACCCAATAACAAAATCATTTGATCAATAATAAAATAACATAGATAATCTATATAGCTGGAGGAGTTGTATTCATTTAATCATTAGAACCAAGAGTATATATGTCTACTAGCTAGACTTTAATTAGATATCATATTCTTTGGCAAAATATATATAAAGTAGGATGTATTTATCATGCCCATTCAAAGATTCTTTATATTTTATTTCGAGAACTTTCATGTATCTTGTTTCATTTGGTTTTAGAACAACACATAAACTACTTAAACAAATTAACTTCATGATCCATGCTGCTAGCTAGGATCTGGTAAAGTGGGTTTTAGAAAACTTTATCATTTTCTTTTCTCACATATACAAAACAAGTATTTATATAGATACGCATCTACGTGAATATGAATACTACTAGTATATATAAAAGATGATACTAGCTAGCTAGATTATTTGTTTTTTAAAAAGAATGAGTACGTGAATAAGCCCAAAAAGAGATTTGATGAGAAAGAACCAATAAGCACAAACAGGCGGTTACAAAGATAGGGAGAGATTGTGGAGTAGGAGTCAGTGATTCTAGTGGGTTCCTCCTCTTTTTCTGCTCTCTATATCTTTGCTCTCTTTCTATTTTATTTACTAAAATACAAATCTTTCATTTAATTTTCCTCATCCTTCATTATTTCAACCTTGATATATAGTTTTCTTAATAATCTCCTTGTTCGGTCCAATTAATCTTATATCTAATCTTGTTATTATCTTTCACACATTGGATAAGGCTCTTTTTTTGTTTTCTTTAAACAAAGATAAAGTCCTTTCTCTGAATTTTCTGTTTATCTATATAGAAATGAGATATCGTATCGTCCATCTGATCAATTGCCAAGTACTACTAGCTTGACCCCTTGACAGCTATAAAGTTAGTCAACTAAATTTTTCAATTTTCTGTACAACTCTTTTCAAACCCAATAATATTATTCTGAATAGAAATAGGAAAAAAAAAAGAAAAAAAAACACAAAAGCATAGCCTGGAGACAAGGTCTGTGAAGGACAAGATCTTCGTCTTATTTATACCACGCAATATTATTATTATTTTTTTAAAAAAAAAGAAAAAGTTTGAAAGTTAGCAAGTGCAAATTGTGTTTACTGTGGAAATAGATAGAGAAAGGTGGTGAAAAGGAGAGAGTGATGAATCACAAAGGTTTCTTCGCATACAAGTAGAGAGAAATAAAGTGATAATAATACTATACAATTAGTCAAATTACTAAGTAATTATATTGTTTATCATTTCTCTATATATCTAACAAATACATATTATATAGTATATACTATATAATATAACACGCCCACATATTTGATATTTTGTAATTTGTATATGTGTATATATCCCCGGAAAGAGAAAAGGTTGGACCCTCTTTGTTTTTCTGTTCAGCCATAAAAAAGCCTTTGACGAGAAAGTTTCCATTCTACTTTCTCTCTCTCTCTCTCTCTCCTCTTTGTTCTCTCAAACACCCAAAGCATATAAAAAACTTCACAAATGTAATAAATTAAACGCATATATCTTATACTTTCATGTTCATCATCAACAACTAGCTTTTTCTTTTCAAAATCCAATCATTTGATCTACTGATCAAGACTTTGCAATATCTCTCTCCCTCTCTCCCTTGTTGTTTCTTAACTCAAGCTTCTATCACCTTTTTCGTCTTTCTCATATTTTCAAGACTTGATGTTTTACAGAATAGAGACTATATAATCAAGCAGAAGTGAAGATCAAGAAAGAGGAAGATATCATCAACTGGAGCTGTTTTTTTGAGAGGGAGATGGCGAACCATAGAATCAGCGAAGCCACAAACCATAACCATAATCATCATCTTCCTTATTCACTAATCCATGGCCTCAACAACAATCATCCACCTCCTGGATTCATGTAACAAATCTTCCCAACTCTTTTCTTCTTTACATATATATTCACATAAAGCTCAACTTCTTTATTCACATATTACATATATTCAATATATATTGAGCTCTAAATTTTATATGGGTTTTCTTAATTTCTTTATTCTCAATTTGTTAGTTTCTTAATAGTAATTAATATGATAGTAAGTTACACGGCTTCATTCGTGAGATAATAAATGGTCAACGAATATCTATAGACAAAAACATAAACTAAAAAATGTGTTATAGATCGATCATCCGAAATTATAGGTTTTATATTGTGCTTTAGCTCTTGTGTAAACTTTTATTATATGAGACCGTACGTCTTTATTTACTTATATATTTCTTCAACTCAAATGCGACCCTCTCCTCTAAGTATGGTTACTTAATTTTATTGTTCGTCTTGTTCTCTATTTTCTCACTTTCTAATTTTAGTTACAACGCATGATGAACTTATTCTTTTTGTACTAATTATATAAATTTTAATAAATGAAACAGTAACCAAAATGGATCGTCGAGCTTCGATTTTGGAGAGCTAGAAGAAGCAATTGTTCTGCAAGGTGTTAAGTATAGGAACGATGAAACAAAGCCACGTAAGCCTCTCTTTCATATCTTCATGACGTGAGCTTTCCTTAACAAACTCCAATAAAGTTTTAGAATTAATAGAAAGAAACAAAAACTGAAACTGAAAAAAAAAAAAACAAAATGTGAAAAAGCTGAGAGAGTCTGAACAAGTCTTTAGATAGGTTTAGGTGATGATACGGAGGCAAAAGAGAGCCTTGGATGGCGTGACTTGTTTATTTATTTCTCTTCGTAATAAAAAATCTTTTTACCAACTCCCTAACTTCCTCAATATCGAATATTCAAAATTATACTATTAGGAAATGTATGTCAATCATGTTATATGTATATAGATCCACGTGATAAATGATGTAAGTTAATTCCAATTAGAATACTAGTTAGTATAGTAGATTACAACAAATGCACACACCTGATTAATATCAATCAACCATGATCACTACTAACTACATTCTATGATACTAAAATGTAATGATGGGTAAATCTGCATTGCAGCTTTATTAGGAGGAGGAGGAGCTACGACTCTGGAGATGTTCCCTTCATGGCCAATCAGAACTCACCAAACTCTTCCTACTGTACCCTTTCTTCTTCTTTGACCCTTTCCTCTTGTTTTTTTCTCCTTTTTCGGTATTTCTAATTTATAAATAAAAAACATTTATTCTCTTATATAATTTGTGCATTTTTACATACAAACATATGTTTCTTGTTCCTCTTAGTATCCTATACTTATTTGCTTGTTTTCTCTCTTAGCTGAAAGCGATTTGTTATAAGACTAGTTAATTACTCCATTCCTTTCTCCTGACTTTATATTATAATTAGCTAGTAGATAAAACTAATAATACACCCATTTGTCAAAAATTATACGCTAAGGTCAATTCCTCCTTAGTTACATTATAATTATTCCTTTTCTGACTTTTTATTTAGTTATACGTTGAGAGTATGATTATGTTGAATATGTATTGCAGCAGGAGAGTTCAAAGTCAGGAGGAGAGAGCAGCGATTCAGGATCTGCGAATTTCTCCGGCAAAGCTGAAAGTCAACCGCCTGAGTCTCCCATGAGTAGCAAACAGAATCATCATCTCATGCTTCAGCATCATCATCATCAGAATAACAACAACATGGCGAACTCTAGTTCAACATCTGGACTTCCCTCTACTTCTCGAACTTTAGCTCCTCCTAAACCTTCGGAAGATAAGGTACTTATCATCATCATCATCATCACAACTTTTAAATATTCAATTTTAGAAAGAGATAGATATATATATATATATATGCATGTAGTTGGGTTCATCATGAGAAATGCATGCTTTGGTGCATGTACATGGTATGTATGAGGAGTATATCACTAGACTCTCTCTCTCTCCTTGTCACATCATAGATATGCATACACATGCTTTTTCATATAGGTCTATGTCCTAACAAATCTTCCAATAAAACAAAAACATACACAGATCCCAAAAAGGAAACGGATCAGAGAAAATTCAGAATTTTGACCTCTCAAATCGTTGATAAAAATGAAAACACAGACAAATTTTAAATCCAAATAAAATAAAATCCCCAAAAAGCGAAATAAAGCAGAAGAATCTTCTGTTTATAAACTATTTTAATAAATGGAATATATTATTTTAATTTCCTTTTTTCTTTTCTATTCTATGTTTACTTTTTTTTTCCAAAGATTTCTTTTTGTTGCATTTAATTAACCATTATTGACATGATATATCTGCTGGGTATAGATGCATAAATGTTACATAAATTTCTTACATGAATTCATATCGCTTAGATTTAAAACATTTAATACATGCTGTTTTCCTTCTTGTCTACATATTAATCACATGACTGGACTACACTTATACAATTAATTTAATTTCTGTTTTCTTTCTTTCTTTTTTCACTGAATTCAATTTCTATTTTCATCTTTGTTCTCTGACATTGCAGAGGAAGGCTACAACTTCAGGGAAACAACTTGATGCTAAGGTACTTTAACGTTCATCATCATTATTTCCTATACATTTATTTGACTCCCCCGAGGAGACATAAATAACTATGCATACATACATTTAAGTAACCTTTAATATATGTAGTCAGCTAGTCGTAATAGTATTTTGCTCTCCATTTTACCCAAATCAATTCGTTAACTTCTTGTTTATAACTGGATTGATTTAGACACTGAGACGTTTGGCCCAAAATAGAGAAGCTGCTCGCAAAAGTCGTCTTAGGAAAAAGGTAACCATATCAATACCATATACATGACATATTCATTACTATTTTTGTCGAATAATATTGGGTTGCATATAAACAATGCTTTTTCTTTTTTCTTTAATAAACACATTAACAAATAACAATGCTATTGCTATTACTGTAACATAGGCATTGGTTTTTTTGGGGAATCGCTGCTATATCTATGCATTTACTTCTATATCTACCATTTACCAGTCTTCTATAATAAATTCATTTATGAACGTGTAGTTTCCTTGCACCCATCATTACGAGAAATCAATTTTTTCGTATAATTCTATATGACTATATGTATGATATATTGATATATACTGATATTAATAAACGTGTACTTATGGTATGAGCAGGCGTATGTGCAACAGCTAGAATCAAGTAGGATAAAGCTTTCCCAGTTGGAGCAAGAACTTCAGCGTGCTCGTTCTCAGGTTGATATTTAAATTATTTCTTTTCTTATATAATATAATCCTTCCTTTTTGTGGTAAAATAATACTATATTTTTACTTTGTCACAACCTGTGAATTGAATTGCTGAGTTTCTTAATTTGGTTATTAAAAATGTCTCTTTGTGGAATTTAATATATTTTTTAATGTCGATGGTAGGGGCTGTTCATGGGTGGTTGTGGACCACCAGGACCTAACATCACTTCCGGTACTGAAACCTAAAACACCAATTTGTATAGCACTATTTTATTAAATTACAACAACAATGATTAATTTACTATTAACAACTTTTGTGTTTTTAAAATGAACGTACGTGTAGGAGCTGCGATGTTTGACATGGAATATGGGAGGTGGCTAGAGGATGATAACCGGCATATGTCGGAGATTCGAACCGGTCTTCAGGCTCATTTATCGGACAACGATCTAAGGTTGATCGTTGACGGTTACATTGCTCACTTCGATGAGATATTTCGATTAAAAGCCGTGGCTGCGAAAGCTGATGTTTTCCACCTCATCATTGGAACATGGATGTCCCCAGCCGAACGATGTTTTATTTGGATGGCTGGTTTCCGTCCATCCGACCTAATCAAGGTTCGATTTCTCCTTCTCTTGTTTGGCATTTATTACGTCTATTATTCCAAGACTTAAGTTCTAGGTTTTACGTTTGCATGTGAATGATAATAACCCCGTACGTTTATATAATACCTACATTAAAAAAAATCCTTTTATATTAGAGAATGGTTGCATAAATGTAACTCGAAATGAGTTTTTCTTATAAATCAATTAATTAATTATTAAAACTAAAAGAGAAAATTAATGGGGGACAATTTGTAATTAATTAGATATTGGTGTCACAAATGGACCTATTGACGGAGCAACAACTGATGGGAATATATAGCCTACAACACTCGTCGCAACAAGCAGAGGAAGCTCTCTCGCAGGGTCTCGAACAACTTCAGCAATCTCTCATCGATACTCTTGCCGCATCTCCAGTCATGGACGGAATGCAACAAATGGCCGTTGCTCTCGGCAAGATCTCTAATCTCGAAGGCTTTATCCGCCAGGTTCCATTTTCTCACCTATCTTTTTTTTTTTTTTAATCTTATTTGCTTTCATCTACTTTTATATTATGATTTTCACTTGCATTAAATTACATTTTAGATTATTTCGTTTATGTTTGAACACAACATATTTACTAGCTAGTTTTTTTTTCTCGAACAGCTGTTGAGAAGTACAAACGCAAAACAGAAAATAAAAAAGTGACCTAACTATATAGTTATAGCTTTTCATTTTTGACAAAACATTTACTCATATATATAGAAGAATGGAGAATTTTGATGTGTTTCTCTTGGAAATATGTTAGGTGTGAATATAACGTTTTGGGAGCATGTAGACATACAGATGTTTTAAAATGCGGGAATACGTGCGTATATTTAGCGTACATATATGAACAAACGTATGTGCTGGCTGAATTTGTCTAATAAGAAAAAATAAATAATTTGATAAAATGTTGCTTTCACGTATATATTGTCTGTTTCTGGACTATATGCTCAATTGGCCATGTCTTTTCAGATCTTTTTTTTCTCTTGTCATATAATAATATATGTTGTTTTTAGTCTTATATTTAATTATTCCAAGAGCCAAATTTCTTTCACCAACTTGTTTTTATATAATATACATAGCTGAAAAAACAAAGAGAATAAGTTTAAAGCATTCTCCATCTCTTTCAAAGTTTTGTTTTGACGAACTTAATAATATACATATAATATTTACTTGTTTTCAAACATTCGGATCATTTTTTATATAATTATATCTGAATTACAAGTTATTGACTTTGTAAAACCCATTATCCCCACCATGGGAGTAGGTATGCAATTATCATTATCATATTTTAGTATTATTATCAGATGAAATAGTGGTCAGTTTAAAATCGCAAAAAATAACTGTTATTACTTATTGATTATTTTTTTTTGAATTGTCTATTCTTAATTTAAATGAAGGCTGATAACTTGAGGCAGCAGACCGTTCACCAGCTGCGACGGATCTTGACAGTCCGACAAGCCGCACGGTGTTTTCTAGTCATCGGAGAGTACTATGGAAGGCTCAGAGCTCTTAGCTCTCTTTGGTTGTCTCGCCCACGAGAGTAAGGCACATTCATAACGCATATATATTTACATTTCATCAGTATAAATAATAATGCTGCAATATTAATCTGATCGTGGGAATCATTAATGTGAATATAGGACACTGATGAGTGATGAAACATCTTGCCAAACAACGACGGATCTGCAGATAGTTCAGTCATCGCGGAACCACTTCTCCAATTTCTAAAATGAAAAATGTAACTTTTTTTATAACTAAAAAATGGCCAAGTTTCCATTGTCTGTCTTAATTTCCACTTATTTCGTTATAAGTTGTACTAGAAAATATAGGATCTTCGTAATCGTTTCGCCCTTTTTAATTATAGTTCTCTGCTATTATATGAAATTAACGTACGTAAATGGAACCGATTTATGTGCGATTAATGATACATTCGGAACGACGAAAGAAGCACGATACGACCCATATGTGCGATTAACGGGCCTTACATGGGCCAGACGCTGCTCTGTGACTTTCTCTCTCTATCTATCATGTAAGTTTTATTTATTCCAGATATTTCTGTTGTTTTCAGTTTCACATCGAATCTGATTATAGAAATTAGAAATGTTAGAGTTAAGTAATCAAATGAAATATTCAAAGTGTTTTCTTGTAGAATCAGCATTTTGACACATGGTATGGTTACTACTACATTCAAAATTTCTGATCGAAAAAAAAAAACAAAAGTTGTACCTTTTAATTCCCACTTATGAAATTGTGATGACTCTTTTCATTCTTTGTTTACTGTTTCAAACTCTTTTAACACGACAATAGGACAAGTGGTTCTGTTCAAAAAAGTCCAACTCCATTATCCAATAGAGAGAGATCATTAAATTAGGTTTTTTCTCAAAGGTTCATCAGATCAGATCTTTTGTTTTGTGTCAATGGAAACAGCAAAGCGTAGAACGATGTCATCAATCGTCGCCAAGCTAAGCTCTGTCTCCGAACAAACAAGAGCCGCCGCTTTAGCTGAGCTTAGACTCATCTCTAAACAAGATCCCGACAGCCGACTCATCATCGCCGACGCCGGAGCTATCCCTTACCTCGCCGAGACTCTCTACTCTTCGTCTCACTCTTCCCAAGAAAACGCCGCCGCGACTCTCCTCAACCTCTCCATCACCTCACGCGAACCCCTCATGTCCTCACGCGGTTTGCTCGACGCGCTTTCTCACGCGCTTCGTCACCACGACACAACCACTTCCCCCGCCGCGGTTCAATCCTCCGCCGCCACGATTTACAGCCTCCTGATCGCCGAGGAATCTTACCGTCCTATCATCGGATCTAAACGAGATATCATCTTCTCCCTCGTCCACATCATCAGGTACCCAAATTCGCATCCCCGGTCGATCAAAGACGCGCTCAAGGCACTCTTCGCCATCGCTCTCTACCCGATGAACAGATCCACGATGATCTCCCTCGGCGCGATCCCGGCTCTGTTCTCGCTGATCGTCAAGGACTCGCGGTGCGGGATCGTTGAAGATGCGACGGCGGTTATGGCGCAAGTCGCTGGATGCGAAGAGAGTGAAGACGGGATGAGGAGAGTTTCGGGAGCCAACGTGCTCGCGGATCTGTTGGATCCTTGCACTGGCTCGACACTACGGATCAAGGAGAACTCCGTCGGTGCGCTTCTGAATCTGGCGAGATGCGGAGGGGATGAAGCGAGGTCGGAAGTTGCGTCGGCGGTTGCGTCTGGTGCTGATGAAGGAGCTATGGAAGGGATCGTGTACGTTGCTGAGAACGGTAGTGTGAAAGGAAGGAAGAAGGCGATTGATCTTTTGAAGCTCGTTAATGGCGGCGATTCACGTTTTGATTATTTGATCAATGAAGTTAATCCAAATAGCTTAAGCATCTGATTTGCACACAGTCTTGTTTGTGTTTACTACTAATTCCACATTCATTGTACACTTTTGAACATATGTATATCAATCAATCAAACACATGATCCGTTACAAATCTGTACATCTAATGGTGTTGTGGTGAGTTCAAGAATCCAATAGTGAGCGTAGAATTGCATCGCAAACGCCATCGTAGTGCACGACTAAATGTCCGCCTTGCGGGATTTCGTGGTAGTTGATCAAAGGTTGCTTCTGTAAGATGCATCTTTGAAGTTGGAATGGAACAACTTTGTCTTCCTTGCCATGCCAGATGTGAATGCAGCTCTCTTTAGTAATGTTTAGATCTGCAGGTTCGAAGTCCCATTGCCCGAAACAAGCCATGAAATCGTCTCTTAGTGTGTTGAAAACATCTCTTTCCCGTAGTGAATCCTGTATAATGTTTTAAGTTGTGTACCAAATGATCAAACAACTTCAAATTTGGGTTGGATGGAGTTTAAGTTAGGTAGTGACCTTAGTAAGCATGGGGAAACCAGTAGTTCGCTTAAGCACCTCCATGTCGTGGCTGTTGAAGTAGACCGGATTGCTTTCAAGAACTGAACTAGTTGATGGGAAGAGCTTTTGAATAACCCACCAATGTAACAGTCCTGGTGCATATTTCGATATCCTTAAACCCCATTTGATTATACCTCTCCTGTAATCTTTCTTGATTAGCTTCTTAGGAAGCGAGGGCCACCGATAATTAACCACTGGAGCAACAAAAGCCACGCCAGATAGCCTGCAACGAAAGCCATAATACTCAACGGTTACTTAAATTGTTTAGCCTCATCCTTTAAGTTTTGGGTATCAAGAATGGTTAAATTGCCTGTGAGGAATGTGTTTTAGGCAACCCCAAGTAGGGTAAGATCCCATGGAGATTCCAATTAGGTAAAACTTAGGTCCTAACTCCAACTGATCTGCAAGTTCTGTTATGTCATCAACTTCACTTTGCAATGAGCGTTTCGTGTTTGAATCCGATTCTCCATATCCAGAACGGTCGTAGAATAGAAAATACACCCCAAGCTCTTCTATTAGCTCCTGAAAAAAACTAAATCCATGTGAGATTTAAGGATCACAATGATTAAAAACAGAGGTATCGAAACATCCAGACAAGATCCAAAGAGCATTTTTTACATTTGAAGCAGAGAAGCTCATATCTTTGGAGCTTCCAAAGCCATGAACAAGAATGATTTTGTATTTGGCCTCTTCTTTTGGAACTCCTGTTTCTCTATAAGCTAAGAATCTCCCATCCCGAAGCTTAACCCTGTTTGAACTTGCAGAAGAATCCCCCATCAACCCTGATACAGCACCACTACAAAAAGACACAGATTTTAGCCATTAATGACATATGGACCACACGGAATGAATTTGGGTATGAAACTGGAAAAAAACCCCAAGTTTCAGGAGATACCTAAAATCTAGAAGGAACACAGAAACGGTATCAAAAGCTTCAATCTTTATGTGCACTAAATGATGATGATTGATAAAAAAAAGATGGCTACTTGAAAAAAAAAAGCAAGTTCCTTCATGTAATAAATTTGAAGGGAATAAAGAATTGAGCAAAATATTCTTCTTCTGATGCTTTGGGTAAACTATTCTTTAGAATTTTATCCTTTAGCCGTCTTTATTTCAATGTTTGTAAAACCTGAGACGCCACTGCCAGTTTCACCAATCTCAATCTTGTTTCTCCCACAAGTTAACCAATAAAGAAACTTCCCATGATTATTAGTATAACTTAGAAACAGCATTTTTGACAAAGTGTTCTTTTTAAGATTTTCGAATATTCTTGACGGTTCTATCCCCAAAATCTTGGATGCCATGTCAATAACCGGTTTTTTAAATTTGGAAAAGGTCATTTTCATATCACTATAAAAAGGATTTTAATAACCAAATCAATAAATAATACTATCACTGTAAAATACTTGAACAAAGGAAACTTGCTTATGATGACTCAGATCATTCACTAGTTTACAGAGCGTTCCAGATCTCTTCTCAGATCATTCACTAGTTTACGGAGATATGACCGACTCTCAACCTAGACTTGCTTATGCAGGTTATTTTAAGGTGTCAATTGAAATCTGTCACTCGATTCTTGTTGGTGTTAAGGGATGTCTCCTTTAGAATAGAGAAGCGACCTTTGGGGAAGCTTACGGTCAAAGGCAAAGGTTCTGTCGTCCCTTGGATCTAATAGAACAAGTAGTTCTTATCTCGGTTGGAGCACATCATAAAAACATGAAGAAAATGTTGGTTTGATTATCCATTAACAAATTCTTTTAAATAGTAAGAAGATTTTGTTTAGAAAGTCAATTCTAATGTTTAATAACCCTTAACAAATGTTGTTATGTCATGCCTTATTTGATAAGATTAAAGAAAATTTATTTGGAAAGTCGATAAAAGTTAGAGCTTTAGTTCAATATAAACAAAATTCATGATTTTTTCCACTAGTTTTAGTAAGTTTTTAGGTGCACTGAATTTGAATGCAATAAAAAATTGAGTAAAATATTTATCTTGAGACCCACATTATGAGTGGAGGTGGCAATTGCCACCAACAACTATTGAAATAAGTAAAAAAATTTAAAAAAACGAAATTATATAAGTGAGGAAGTGGCTTTAGACTTGCTTAAAACTCCCATGAGGTAAGGGTTCGAGTACGATAACTTGTTTTTTATGTAATCATAATTTAATCTACATAATTAGATGTATAATAAAAACAATCATAATTTAATAAACTTAATTAGATATATAATATTAGAATGTGTAGGTCAAGATCCATTACGACAATAAACTTTTGAGTAAATTACTTAATTCTTTTATATAGTTTCTAACCAGCTATTATTTTTTTTTCAGGTTTTCTATAACTAACAAAAAAATTATGTTGGTTACAATATAAAATAATAATATTTTTTAGTTTTATATAATAACATTGAGATATTTATTATTCTATTTGCTTTAAGTATATAAAAATTATAATTTTCATTGAGAATTTGCTTTAAGTATATAAAATTATAATTTTCATTTGGAACTCTATTTCCTTTAAATAGAAAAATTATAAAAATATAATTTTGAATTAATAAATTTGAAATTGATAATGTATAATATTCGATTGTTTATTTATTTAGAAAAAAATTGATATATTTCAATTTTTAAAGAAGACAGAAAATGTATTTTAGAGATATTTTAGGAATATATTGTTAATTATAAAGATTGTGTAAGTATAAACCGAAATTGGTTTAGAAAAAATAGAAATAAGTTTAGTAGAGATATTTTAGGAAATAATTGATTTTTGATTTTTGTATATTATGAAGATAATCGAATTTGATTTCCGTATTTTACTTATTGTTTTTTTTGTGCAATTTTTAAAATCAATTATATAAATAAGTTGAAGTTCAAGGTTAGAATTTAAACTGTACTTAAAAATGTATATATATATTGTTTGGAAGTTGGAAACAACATTTTTACAACGGGAAAATTCCCAAAAAAAACCTCAACTTATTTTAGTTTAGATGTTTAATACCCAATACTTTTTGATTGGAATAATAATACCTGATGTACTAAATTGATGACAAATAAAACCTTATTTTAAAAAAGTTGGTCGAATCGAACATACGACTTAACGGACGTTGACCTGCGTGACGGAATTACTAAACCGGCTAAAATTTTAAACACACGTTTTTAAATAGTTATATATAACATGTATACGACGCTGGACTAAGATATTAATGTAGTCTAGTGGTAGATGGTTCCTTTTGCAACCATCAACATAAAGGTTCGATTCCCTACCCTAACGCTTCTTCAGGTTTTTTTTTTTTTTTCGCTTCCACATTAAACGACGTCGTAGCCATCATCATTCACCATCATCCTCCGTTTCTCTGGATTCTTAGGGTTTTGCGATGTCCCATCTGAAAGGGTTTTAAATTTCAAGTTGGATTGATGGATTCTCTGCTCTTGTGAGTTGCGACGCTGGTACAACAACTTTGCTTCTCTGTCCAATCTGAGAGGGTTTTCAATCCGATGGATTCTCTGCTCTTGCGACGCTGGTACAGCAGCTTTGTCGATTGATATAGATTTTTTCCATCTTCGCTTCTATTTGATTTTCGTTAGATCTGGGCCATCTGTAACAGAGAAGGCAAAAGGGCATAAAAATTAAGAAAGACGTGGGAACGTGGACTCGAACCCGGATTCGGTTGGACCAAAACCAACACTTTACCATTAGACTACCTTGATATAATCATATAGATACGTTGATCCTATACATCTATTTAAAAACGTGTTGTTGAAAATTCCCTCCGGTCTAGCGATTCCGTCAAGCACAGGTTAACCTCTGTTAAATCATGGGTTCATTCGACCAATTTTCTAAAAATGAGATTTTATTTGACATTATTCCAATCAAAAAGTATTGGATATTAAACGTCCAAATTAAAATAAGTTGAGGTTTTTTTTTGGGAATTTTCCCTTTTTACAACCTGTTCTTTTTGAGATTTTCGAATACATCTTATCGCAATCATTAGGACATCTCTAACCCCACTCTATTTTAGAGTCAAATCTCTATTATAGAGCAACATTTGCTCTAACCCTACTCTATATTTTACTTTAAAATAGAGAAAATAATAGGATTGCTCTATATATATAGCAACTCTATTCTCACCTCTATTTTTTTACACTAACTCTATTATAGAGGTAAAAATAGAGTAATATATTGGAGGAAAACAGTGCTCTATTTTTGAGTTACTCTATTTTAGAGAAAAAAAATAGAGAAATACAATGGTGATGGTCTTAGACGGTTCTATCCCCAAATTCTTGGATGCCATGTCAACAAATCATATAGGGTAATAAAGGATTCCTTATCACAATCCTTGACCGGTTTTTTTATGTTTGGAAAAGGTCATTTTCAAATCCCCATCCAAATTTTGGATAACTAAGATTTAAAACGAGTTTAATAACAAAATCAATACATAATATCACTGTAAAATACTTGAACAAAAAAAAACTGAAATGGGTTTAACATGAGACGTTGACCTCGTTTCGCTGGTTGGGCATGAGAATCAATAACCTTAGATGACCTTCTTGGCATAACTTGACAAGATTCCTATGTTGTGTAAGGATGGCATTACTGTTGCCTAACAAAACATGAGCAATAACGTAACTCTCTCCTTTCTCATTTGCAAATTGCCACTCATTCATCGTCAAGTTGAAATAGTCTTTCCCTGTTGATACAGTTGCTTTCACCTCTACGTAATCTTTCTTACCGCCTCTGTTTTCGATAACTAGATCGTAAGGTAACCCGGTTTCGCTCTGCTCGTTAACCCATCTAACCAGAGCCTTCTTCCCGTATTTTGCAACAAAGTATTTGTAAGCAATTTCTTCACCTTTCCTACCAGTCTGTTGCGCTTGTGCAGCCCAAGGTGTGCCGGTGTGACGATCTCTTGAGACGGAATTGTTCCATTCATGAACGAGATTTCCTGAAGTTGAGCCACTCTTCATGGAGATAGGACATGATTGGTTCGGCTTATTAGCTCTTGAACTTGTTGTCCCTACGCAGTCATCATATCCAGCAACTATGTTTGTATCTGTGATCTCAGTCGGTATCTGTTCCTCAAGAGCCTCTGTTACAAGCTCCTTCTGATAACAAGAGGAGAGAAATTTCAGCAAAAGAAGATTAAAGAATCAAAAACAAGAATATATATTCCCTGAAATGCAGAAACAGATTTTTCACTAAAACAAGGATATTTGAAGAAAGAGAATGCAGCACTTCCGGAAGACATAGCTTAAAGCTTTTTTGCACAAGACTCCAAACTAGGTGTAGCACTGCTACAAATCCATGTCAAATTCAGGTGTAAAATGAAATTGTAAGAGACTTTTTTTTCATAAAGGCAACCAACCAGGTTTCAGTTTCAGACATTCCCTACATAAGGACAGGGAGATGAATTGGGGACTGGATCTGATAACGGGCGCAACCTTTATCCTTTTTCAGCCTGCCTCAGTGATATAGTGATGTGCACATGCAGAATCAAAGAGCAAAGCTGAACTAGGGAAGTTTTTACATTTGCTAACTCAACTCCAAGACTTTGCAACTGGGTGCTAAGTCTCAGCGCGAGAGCAGGGAGCATAAGAAGGATCAGAAAACGATAAGAGAAAACGCTTAAAACCAAAGTAGTAAAAGTATGAGTGAAAATGGTCTAGCTTCCATATTTGGAAATTTTCTCAAAATTTGAGAAGAAGGTGTCACAAAAAAATAGTGAGCCTGTGCTACTTGGAAAATATAGCAAAGGGGCAAAAAAGCGTAGATAAGGTAAACCAAAGGTAAGCAAACTGTAAAAGTGAAGTAAAAAAATGAATTTGGATGTAAATCAGAATAGCAAAAGGTGAAACTTTCCCGCATCCTTCAATTTGAAATATGTGCTCACTTAACAGACATGTATTTAATATGACCACTAACTCACAGCGACATGTAGTAATCCATTAAATGGAAATGATGACATCACTTTAGCCGTTTTAACGTGAGCTTGTACTTCGGATCCACCCAAGTTGTAAGTAGACAATACTTTCTCGACAAACTACAAAATTAAGAGAGTATTAGAGAGTAAAGCATACCTCACTTAAGATGATTCACTGTCAGATTCAAGCAAAAATCTAATGTAGGATATAAAGAGTCATCCAATCACGATATACTCAACATGGACTTACCATTGACATGCTTAACTCTTTACATGTGTCCTTCCAAGTTGAGACGAACAATCTCAGAGCTCCTTCAGATTGTGTGAAATCAGCCTCACTGAGACTGAAAAGCTGCTTAGCATCAGAATCATCTGCCAATTTCGGTATCTCTTGTTTCGCATGCCCTCTACGTAATTCAGAGGGGTCTCTTCTAAGCAGTTTGTGAAAGTCAGATTTTTCACGAATACGACTCTCAGCCTTTCTTTTCTTACTGGAGCTCCCAAGACGCTTAATCTCTTCTGCAACAGATGGATATGGACAAGTACTGAAACGTTCATAACTATTAACATTAATCTCTTCAGCATTATCATCGTCCTCCGAGCTCAATGAATCAAAACTTGTATGCTTGCCACAATAATCCTTATCTTGCTCTTGTTTCTTTGGTGAGAGGATGCGATACTTCTGATGCAGTTCAGTCAGCAAGATCTTTAATGTTTCGCCTTCTTGTCTCTTTGCGTCTTGAATGAAAGATACATACATCCTATAAAATGTATTAATCAGATTCAATAAGCTAATGCAGTTTATATTACGAATCAATTAAGAACATAATCGAACCACCAACCCACTTCTTGTAACCAAACTTCAATTTCTACATACAATTGAAATAAACAAATTTAAGGCATAGATAAACTATAAAACTGATCAAACGAAATTGCTGGACTTTTGAAAACAAAGCTATCTAACCAGCTTAATATCATCAAACTAAGTAACTTATACGCAACTTTAGATAACCTAAAATAACAATTATCATACCGCAAGTTCTGAATACGAACACCGAGCTTTTCTTTGCTTGTAACTGATTTTCTCACAGCAACAAAATTCAAGAATTCATCGACCTTAACATCGTCAATATCATAAGTGTTCAGATAGCTATCAAGAAATGTGAATATCTCCTCACTAGTGATCCGAACTAGGCCAGTAGAACCAGAGAAGGATGGAAAATAGAGCGAGACAAGTGGATGCTGCAGCAAAGGTCCCAATCCCAGATCATCAAAGCAACCAACGCCCTCGTTTCGACATATTGCCACTTCCAATTCATACAGGGTCACAATTCCTCTAGCCCCAACGAAGCAGTGAATAAATGCAATGATCTACAGGACATCAAGAAGCATATAAATCCTAAAAGGAATCAACTTTACAATAGATAGGCTCTGTTCTGTTCTTAATGAATAAAGTTTCAAGCTTTACCTTGCCTTCAAGGGACATAAGTTGGCGAAGCGAAGGAACATCTTGCATANTTTGCGTCTTGAATGAAAGATACATACATCCTATAAAATGTATTAATCAGATTCAATAAGCTAATGCAGTTTATATTACGAATCAATTAAGAACATAATCGAACCACCAACCCACTTCTTGTAACCAAACTTCAATTTCTACATACAATTGAAATAAACAAATTTAAGGCATAGATAAACTATAAAACTGATCAAACGAAATTGCTGGACTTTTGAAAACAAAGCTATCTAACCAGCTTAATATCATCAAACTAAGTAACTTATACGCAACTTTAGATAACCTAAAATAACAATTATCATACCGCAAGTTCTGAATACGAACACCGAGCTTTTCTTTGCTTGTAACTGATTTTCTCACAGCAACAAAATTCAAGAATTCATCGACCTTAACATCGTCAATATCATAAGTGTTCAGATAGCTATCAAGAAATGTGAATATCTCCTCACTAGTGATCCGAACTAGGCCAGTAGAACCAGAGAAGGATGGAAAATAGAGCGAGACAAGTGGATGCTGCAGCAAAGGTCCCAATCCCAGATCATCAAAGCAACCAACGCCCTCGTTTCGACATATTGCCACTTCCAATTCATACAGGGTCACAATTCCTCTAGCCCCAACGAAGCAGTGAATAAATGCAATGATCTACAGGACATCAAGAAGCATATAAATCCTAAAAGGAATCAACTTTACAATAGATAGGCTCTGTTCTGTTCTTAATGAATAAAGTTTCAAGCTTTACCTTGCCTTCAAGGGACATAAGTTGGCGAAGCGAAGGAACATCTTGCATATGCATCCCTAAAGAATCAGCTTGAAGTTGTGAGTGAACCAATTGCCAAACCCTAGTCGAAGAAACGTTCTCTCCAGCAGCAATTAGCGAATTACGCGTCTTGTTGACAGCATTATCAATTCGAATGACTTCAACATTACCGCCAAACTGCGGATGAGGGAAGTTGAGATTTTGCTGCTGTGTCTGGAAATTGTATCTAATGGGCTGATGGATACTGAAATTGGAAAACGCAGGAGTCGCTTGAGGAACATATTCACCGTTCGCGGAGGCGCGTTGATACCACGAGCCGTCGTGAGTCCCTTGCATTGGTCGGCCTCGGAAATAACGACAAAAAAAAGGTATCGGCGAAGAAGTAGAACATAAGAAAGGGTTTAAAAGCTCTCTCTCTAGGTTTAAGGTTTAAGCCGAAACGTACCGGTTTTTAATTTAGCATCTGATAACTTAACCGGTGATGGTCAATAAAATTAAACAGTGCAATTTTAATTAAATTGGTTCTTAATTAAATTGGTTCACAAAACATGACCAGAGAAAAATATTTGACCGTATCGTCAAAAAAAAAAAGAAAAATATTTGACCGTATTTGAAACGCATGGCAAAAGTAAACCATATTATTCGTGAATGAAAACACACGATTCAACCGTTAGCTATAATACCAACCGTTAGTATTCATTTAGGCTCCACCACAACATTGACACATAGTCACATACATTGAATAAGCTTTTAGTTTCGACTTAATGACTACTGTACTCCAGTTTGTTTAATCATATATATACTTTTTCTTTTTGAGTATTTTATTCCTTCAGGTATTGACTAAACCGCGGTTAACCTTTGTATCTGTTCGAAGAAAAATTTCTTGTGCTTATAGGTCAAACTCCACTATCTCTATCTCTTCCAAATCTTCATACTACTAAAATTTAAAACTTTGAATCTAAAACTCATACATATTGATATTATCAATTAAAATTAGTTTTAGGAAAAGAACAGTTCTGCAAACTAGTAGTATATATGAGTGCATGGATTAACTAGTAATGCAAACCATAACAAAATTTAATTGGGAATGAAATACAATGAAAGTACCTAGTTTCACACTTATTAGTTTTTAGCATATACTAGCGAATTATATCTTAAACAAAACGTAAATTGTGGATTAGAGTCCTAGCTAGAAAAGTCTTACGTGCGTATGGGAGTGGTGTATATATATCATCAAATTCGTGTAACTAATAACTGCTACTTGGATCATCAAAAACGTCAATAAAAGTGAACGCGTGATTTTGTATCAGTTTTGCTTTTTATCATTTGTCCCTAAAAAGACGGCTAAAATGATGTTGAAATTGTTGTTTTGATGTAATGATGAATTTTGTCTTCGCCGGTCTATATGCACTTAATAGACAATTATGACTATAAAATGATGAAAGGATATATCGTATTTGTTGGTATAAGACATGTTAGAACATCTTAGTAAATGGGAAAAGGAATTGAGGGTAAAGAAGAAAAACTAAAAGACTACGAGTCTTAGGATTCTCTTTCATTGAAAAGCCTTGTGCTTGTGCGTTTGCTTTTTCACTATATGAAGTAAGACCCACACCACATTTTGTATGAAGAAAATTACAAATTTTTTCCCCTTCATGTAAACGCGTAGACACGTGCGAACGTCTACATATCTACATATAATAATACGTGTTGGGGTAGGAAGAAAAAAACAAAAAATTTACTGACGACGAAGATTTTGTATTGGAGAAAACAATAGGAAATAACCTATTTTGACGAACGGCTACGATACACACACACCAGGTAGGTTGATCTATAACCTTTTCCTACTACTAATCTTACCCTTTTATCGTGGGGAGAGAGAGGGAGAGGGCGAGGGAGAGAGAGAGAAAAAAAAAGAGTGAGAGAGAGAGATGAGTTTGATGAATCCTTACGAGAAGGGTTTAAGTTTGGAATCACCAAGCTTCATCGAATGGCTTAAACCTCCATCTTCTCCTTCTATGTTATATCGTATGAAGACAAGAGATGCTATATCAAGATCAAATCAGAGTCAGATGAACATGTTGGAACGGNTTGTGCTTATAGGTCAAACTCCACTATCTCTATCTCTTCCAAATCTTCATACTACTAAAATTTAAAACTTTGAATCTAAAACTCATACATATTGATATTATCAATTAAAATTAGTTTTAGGAAAAGAACAGTTCTGCAAACTAGTAGTATATATGAGTGCATGGATTAACTAGTAATGCAAACCATAACAAAATTTAATTGGGAATGAAATACAATGAAAGTACCTAGTTTCACACTTATTAGTTTTTAGCATATACTAGCGAATTATATCTTAAACAAAACGTAAATTGTGGATTAGAGTCCTAGCTAGAAAAGTCTTACGTGCGTATGGGAGTGGTGTATATATATCATCAAATTCGTGTAACTAATAACTGCTACTTGGATCATCAAAAACGTCAATAAAAGTGAACGCGTGATTTTGTATCAGTTTTGCTTTTTATCATTTGTCCCTAAAAAGACGGCTAAAATGATGTTGAAATTGTTGTTTTGATGTAATGATGAATTTTGTCTTCGCCGGTCTATATGCACTTAATAGACAATTATGACTATAAAATGATGAAAGGATATATCGTATTTGTTGGTATAAGACATGTTAGAACATCTTAGTAAATGGGAAAAGGAATTGAGGGTAAAGAAGAAAAACTAAAAGACTACGAGTCTTAGGATTCTCTTTCATTGAAAAGCCTTGTGCTTGTGCGTTTGCTTTTTCACTATATGAAGTAAGACCCACACCACATTTTGTATGAAGAAAATTACAAATTTTTTCCCCTTCATGTAAACGCGTAGACACGTGCGAACGTCTACATATCTACATATAATAATACGTGTTGGGGTAGGAAGAAAAAAACAAAAAATTTACTGACGACGAAGATTTTGTATTGGAGAAAACAATAGGAAATAACCTATTTTGACGAACGGCTACGATACACACACACCAGGTAGGTTGATCTATAACCTTTTCCTACTACTAATCTTACCCTTTTATCGTGGGGAGAGAGAGGGAGAGGGCGAGGGAGAGAGAGAGAAAAAAAAAGAGTGAGAGAGAGAGATGAGTTTGATGAATCCTTACGAGAAGGGTTTAAGTTTGGAATCACCAAGCTTCATCGAATGGCTTAAACCTCCATCTTCTCCTTCTATGTTATATCGTATGAAGACAAGAGATGCTATATCAAGATCAAATCAGAGTCAGATGAACATGTTGGAACGGTCTCTATTCTTATACCAATCACAAGAACCACTCAACACCTCTATTCAATGCTTGCCTCTTCTAAACAAGCTCATGGAAAATAAGAGTCGTCAAGCCTTGGAAGATATTAAAGAAGAGAGTAAGGATGATGTGGTTACTCTCCAAATCGGGTTTCCTAATTATCACCGTGGTAACTCGGCGGAGGAGGATGACTCTGACACAACTTCTGATCATCAGAAGAAACCCATCAAGAGAGAGATAATAGACGATGGCGTGGTGATGATGAAGAAGAGGAGAAAGATGAAGTATGATGAGGAGGTGATTGATTCTGATATGGAAGTCTGTGGGCAGAGGTTTTGGATACCAAGTCCTGCTCAGATTCATGTCGGTCCAATGCAATTTGCTTGCTCTATTTGCAGCAAAACGTTCAATAGGTACAATAACATGCAGGTACGTCTTAATTCTCTCTATCATCCTTAATTACCATATATGATTTGTTTTAGATATCTACGTTCATATACAAATCTTGCATTATGTGTTAACCGTCATCACTATATAGATATCATATTTACCTAGAGAGAAAAACAAAAAAAAGAAACATTATCACTATGTCAACTTTACCTTTGCCCTTTGTCCATTCTAATATATATTCATAAATGAGCACAAAAAAAAGTTGATAAATTTATACATTTTTTTCAATTCAAAAAGAAATTTACCCTTATTATCGCAGCATACAAAATTTAGTTTTTTAAAAGTCTTAGTTAACACACACAAAAAAGGTGTATGATCAATGTATTCCGTTAATAAGTTTATATAATTGTATGATCATGCATACATTACCAATTACCTACAATAATTCCTTATATAGACCATACACTTCCTTTTGTATGAATTATGTTGTACTATAATCATACATTCTCGAAGATATTAGATATATATAGGTACACAGTACATACAGAATACTGGAAGGAATTTAATTACATTGATGACTTAATTATTACGATAATTAATCGCGGTTGGTGTATGATTCGTATATAATCAATTGAGAGAAGGATTATATTGGGTATGTAACGTCTGGATTAGTTGAGAAATCTTCAAAAAATCTTTTGACTTTTTTCATTGTTTGCCTTGCCTTTTGGTTGAAAAGCCAAAAAGCAAAAGAATAATCACGGAGTGGGATTTGGTAAAGTATAATTCAGCAAGAAACCAAAAAAGGGGAGAAAACAAAAAAAAACAATGATCATACTACTTTTACTGAATATATGCAATCGATTACTTAACCTAATGAAGATCTGGGGTAAAAAGCCTTCTAAATTCTAATTAAGTATCACTTGTTTCTATTTTACTTAGGATTCTCTCCTTTGCCATATATACTAGTATAAATTTACTTTGGTCCCAACTTTAATTCGAATTAAATCATTTAACCAATACCTTCTTTTTTTCAAGTAGATAACACACCATTTTCTTACACATATATGGTTTCTTAATTATTAAATTTGTCCCATACACTAGAAGTGGAAGTGGTCAAAAGTTTCGTAAGTTCTTTTATGTCCGTTAAGTCTCATCCTATATGAAAATGCGCACTCATGAGCATGCATTTGAGCCCTATTTAGGAATGGAACGAGCAAATTTGCGTCCTACAGATTATAATTGTCGATTAGTGTCAGATAAAATATTAATACGATAATATTCATTAGAAATATAAAAAATTTCTATAGAATTATACACAAGTAGAATTTCTTATGTTCTAACGAATTTATATACGCAAAACATGTACAGATGCATATGTGGGGACATGGATCTGAGTTCAGAAAAGGGGCTGACTCGTTGAAGGGCACAACCCAACCTGCGGCTATCTTGCGGCTGCCATGCTATTGTTGTGCAGAGGGATGCAAGAACAACATCAACCATCCACGGTCTAAGCCCTTGAAAGATTTTCGTACACTTCAGACACATTACAAACGTAAGCATGGCTCCAAGCCCTTCTCTTGCGGCAAATGTGGCAAAGCCCTGGCTGTGAAAGGCGACTGGAGGACCCACGAGAAAAACTGTGGAAAGCTTTGGTATTGTACATGTGGGTCAGATTTCAAGCACAAGAGGTCTCTCAAGGACCACATCAGGTCCTTCGGCAGTGGACATGCTCCTCACCCGTCTCTTTCTTTTGATGGTTTTGAGGAGGATACAGAATGTGTCACTACAGAGTGAGAGTGATGTTAGATACACCGGAGAGACTGTGGAATCATCGAGTGACCGGTAAGATCTGAATTTTCTAATGTTGCTTCAAACTATCCCCCACAAAAACATCTCAAGTCTACCAAAGAATTTCTATCTTGAAAAGGGAGAAATTCTTTGTTAGACTCGATATATAAAAAAGAATATGGAAATTTACCTCATAAAATGAAGCAACATTTTAAAATTTAGATCTTTTTGTTGGGATTTATGGTTAAGATAAGTCCACGTAAAGCCCGGTGTTTGTCTAACAGTTTCTTCTTTCTTTTTTCTTTTTAATGTTTGAGACATGGGTTTGAGTATTGGTGTGTTACGTACAATGCATGTGATATCATTAAGGTTCTTGGTTTGGTGAGGGACTTTGGCTACGAAGTAACCTTAAGAAAGGAGGTTTAATTATGCTCACTAACAAAAACTTCTCCTTTTTACGAGGGTTGTATTTGTTGGGGAGCATATTGTGGCTCGTGTAAACCCCTAGTTATCTTAGTGATTAGTAGCAATTAAGTATGATCCGAGTCTTAATTACGGTTTCCTTATTTAAAATAAGGGTGTTTTATCGCTTAAAATTTTGTGAAGCACGTGAATTTTCTGTTTCTCACAATGTAATTTGTATTAGAAGAGAAAATTGGTGTGCTTCACTTCATTATTGTACGATGTAATCCTCAATGATTAAAGACTCTTCCTTTATTGTATCTCTTTTCATTACATATCATGTGCTCTCAATTTGTTGTTTACAAAGATTCATGATATTGTGTTTTTGTTGTTGTTGAACTTATAAATTTCACGTTACAACAACAAAATCTGATCGCTCGTAAGACTTGACACGTCATCTGAACGATTTTGACTTATACAATAGTCAATAGATGTGTATATCGCCAAAATTTACCATATATTTCAATATGTGTGTGACACCACAAATCTAAAAAATCTGTAAAAAGCACTCACTCCTTACCATTTTAGGGAAAGTGTTAGTCTCCACCCCCCAATCTCAAACAAAATCTTTGGGACTTGGGAACAAAACGACAGTGCAAAACTCTTGCCAACAAGCTTCTTCGCTTGAAACAAACAATAACACAACTCTCTGACAAAACTCTTTGATGGTATATATGTATTTTTTTCAATGGTAAACTTTTACCAAAGGGATCTTGAACTCTTTAGGCAAGAACGGGATAGCCCTAGGATTGTTTTCCAAGTCGCGATACAATCTATACTCTGCTTCATAGTCATGAAGCTTTAACTCAGCCTTCTGATTAGTATGGTAATGATGCTTGGTTGAATTCAACTTCCCAAACCCGAAAACACTAACTTTCTCACAAACTCCCACCGCAAGCATCACAGCCTGCATACCTGACGAGTAATGAAACAACGACCCTTCATGGTTTTTACTCCAATCAACAAACCCTTCCGCTTTCTTCTCTTCCAAGAACTTCTTGACCGAGTAATACTTAACGATTCTACCACACAAGACATCGAATCTCGGATCAGTGATAATCAGAGGAGCTCTATGCGATGGTTTGCAAACAGTATAATCCAAAACGTGAATCGGTTGGCAAATGTACATCACAATGGGAACAGTTTCGCCATAAGGATGACAGTAACAACTCTGCCTTCTCCCACACTGATGCAAAATGTTACTATTTATGAATGATATGTTCGTTTTTGATCCGACCTTTTTCTCAAACCTCTCTGTTTTCGCATTGTTCAACCGAATCACAATCTCATGTTTATCAATGAGATCACCGTATTGGCTAATCAGCAATGTTCCACTATTACCAACCACTGCACAAGATGAGTATCTTATACCACTTACACCGTTGTGTGAATCAATCGGAACCTTGACTAATCTGATCAAATCTAACATGACGTTAGGTTCATAAGCTCTTCTTCTACGAGACCAAAGTTGTAAATTTCTCTTGAACTCTGACCAGTAACGATAAACCTGAGGGGAACGAAGCGTTACCGGAAATTTAGAAGCAATGTCTCTGCTGCTGCTCCCATGGCGATGTTGTTGTTGTTCGCTCGGTCTTGACATGGAGCTGAAATGGCGGCGGTGGGTTCTCCGAGTGTTGTCGTAATCAGAAATCAGATCGACCTCTTGCTTGAACTTGAGTTCGCCGGGATCAATGGCGGCGAATTCGAGCAATGTCTCGTTGAATACGATCTCTTCAGTCGTCATGAGTCCGGAGTTGCCGAGCTCGGCGATTGCGGAGGCGAAGGTGAAGCTGCTCCGGCGAATCGCCACTCTGCAAATGAGTGTGGCGGCGAAGAAAGCGAAGAGGAGAGCACTAAAGAGTGGTCTAACGGATCGTTTCATCGGCTCCACGGAGAGATAAAAACGTCGGGAAGTTTCTTAATTAAATTGACGGCGTGGGTCGGATCTTGAAGTCGGATCCATTGAACGGGTATTAGTAAAGGCCGAAACTTTATATGAAATCTATGATCAGAAACTTGAGGGAAGAAGCTACAGAAGAAAACTTGAGAAGGTGAAAGAAAGAAGAGAAAAGGTGAAAAGAGGATAGAGTGAAACTGAAGTCAAAGAGACGACATTGACATTGTTGCTTAAATTGGGGAGTGGGGAAGTGTGAGATATGAGGGAAGGCCTTAAATGGAGGAGAGATCTGAAGGGGGAGAGAGATAGATCCAATTCAACTAACATTAAACAAATCATTCAATTACTACTCTTTCTTTTTATGTAAAGTAAGTTGCAGTCATGTTGGAGAGAAGAGAGAGTGGTAGCTTCATTGTGTAAAGTGGAGAATAATGATGTCACAATAATAAATCAAAGAGGAGGAGATTTGTTTTGGGAAACCATTCTACTTCTATTGTTAAAGTTGGTTGGGTACTTTAGGTAAGGTAGAGAGAGTGTTGTCAATTAGGTTTTTTTGTCTACGTCCTTCGGCCAACCTATTTAAAAGTCCATTAAATGAAGCTCTTTTTAAACCTTTTTTATTTGGGCTCGTGGTGCCGAGCAAACCGGTTGAGTCTAAGCCCAGTATAGCCCATATAATTGTATTAAAACGGCAAGTACTTTTCTTCCCATTAACCAAAACGGTTAGGAAAAAAAAAACACTCATCATCCGTCAAAAGAGAGACAGACGCCTTGACGTTTTGAGGTTGTATACAAAAACATTCTGTTGTTTTTTATTTTTCAAACGTCAAAAATTTCCAATTTCCAATTTTCCTCTTTTCTCTGTTACACCGACTTGAATAAATCATCTGCTTTTCCTTATTTGACCTGTGAAATAATTTATGATCATGGATTCATCCACGATTCTTCTATGATTTCATATAATTATCTGATCTATTTTGAGATAAAGTTTTCAACTTTGAATCGATTTTTGTAAAACCCTAAAAAAGATATGTACAGCAATTTCAAAGAACAAGCGATCGAGTACGTGAAGCAAGCTGTTCAAGAGGACAATGTTGGCAACTACAATAAAGCTTTCCCTTTATACATGAACGCTCTTGAGTACTTCAAGACCCATCTCAAGTATGAGAAGAACCCTAAGATCCGAGAAGCTATCACCCATAAATTCAACGAGTATCTCCGTCGTGCAGAGGAGCTTCGTGCTGTTTTGGACGAAGGTGGGTCGGGTCCAGGATCCAACGGTGGTGGTGGTGATGCTGCAGCTGTCGCCAAGAAGCCGAAGAGCAAGCCCAGAAAAGACGGAGGAGATGGATATGGAGAGGACACGGAGCAATCAAAGCTTCGAGCTGGGTTAAACTCTGCTATTGTTAGGGAAAAGCCTAATGTTAAGTGGACTGATGTTGCTGGGCTTGAGAGTGCTAAACAATCGTTGCAGGAAGCTGTGATTTTGCCTGTCAAGTTCCCACAGTTCTTCACCGGTGAATGTTTCTACTTTTTAATTTTGGATTGGAGTCTTCCATGTAATCTGATTTACTTGTATTGATCAATCTTATTACTTGTTATGATTAGGCAAGAGGCAGCCATGGCGAGCTTTTCTTCTGTTTGGGCCTCCTGGAACTGGTAAATCATACTTGGCTAAGGCTGTTGCTACTGAATCTGACTCTACGTTTTTCAGGTAACGTTATGTTTCGATTATAGCTCTTCTTGTTGTAAGACTTGCCAAGGTATATGATTCACTTGGTTCAGTCACAAGTATATGCAGCCTGCTGTAATAGCTAGCCTATAGTTGCAGATCTTTGGGTTTAAATATGCATCAGTTTCTTGCCAATATACCTTTACCTTGAAGGCTTTTACTCTGTCAAGTTTGCTGTGTTTTTGTAATTGGGAACATATTGCAGCTTTTGAATTATCGTATACTTTTTTTTGTCTCCCAACCATTAGTGTGTCTTCATCGGACTTGGTCTCGAAGTGGATGGGTGAAAGTGAAAAGCTAGTATCGAACCTTTTTGAGATGGCTCGTGAGAGTGCTCCGTCGATCATTTTTGTTGATGAGATAGATTCTTTGTGTGGTCAACGTGGGGAAGGCAATGATAGTGAAGCTTCAAGACGTATCAAAACAGAGCTTCTTGTGCAGATGCAGGTGAAAAGGTTATTAGAAAGAAACCTTCTGGGAATGAATTATGAGCAGAAACATGACTTTTCTCTTTCTCTCTATTTCTCTTTTATTTTAGGGTGTCGGACACAATGATGAGAAAGTCCTTGTGCTAGCAGCAACAAATACACCGTATGCTCTTGATCAGGTGAAACTCATAAGAGTGGATTGGTGTTTTTGAATTAGTTTCCTGCTTTAGAATAATACTAAATACCATGTTCATTGCAGGCTATTAGGCGACGTTTTGATAAGCGTATCTATATCCCTCTACCCGATGTGAAGGCTCGTCAGCACATGTTCAAAGTACTGAATTGACTTTAAACTTTTCTCAAAGTAAATTCAGGAGACCCAAACCTAATGATATTCGTGTATGAATCAGGTGCATTTGGGAGATACTCCTCATAATTTGAAAGAAGCTGATTTTGCATATTTAGCTCGCAAGACAGAGGGATTCTCTGGTTCAGATGTGGCTGTTTGTGTAGGTGGCTTTGGCCAGAGTTGTTATTTCTATCAAAATAATTAAACAAAATTTTGTCCTGAGTGGTTTCTACTCCTCTGCAGGTCAAGGATGTTCTGTTTGAACCAGTTCGAAAAACCCAAGACGCCATGTTCTTTTTCAAGGCTACTGATCGTACGTGGAGGCCATGCGGGCCTAAACAACCTGGTGCCATTCAGACTACAATGCAGGATTTAGCAGCAAAAGGGCTTGCTGAAAAGGTAGTCGTCAAAAGTCTGAATTTGCTGTCATACTCATAATATCTTAGCATGAGAATACATATTTCTATATGCATTTGGTCTTGAGGAAATTTCAATCGTTGAAGTTGTTTTGGTGATGATGGTCGTTCATTTGTTTTGATTCGAAACACAACAGATTATTCCACCGCCTATCGCGAAAACGGATTTTGATAAGGTACTAGCAAGACAGCGACCGACAGTGAGCAAGTCTGACCTTGAGGTCCATGTGAATTTCACAAAAGAGTTTGGAGAGGATGGTTGAAGATGGCATTGATCAAATTGCTCGGCATTATTAGTTGCAGGGAAAATCTCGAGTTCCCGGTTATGTATGTATGCACTAGGAGGAGAACAATTCGTTTAATGCACATCATTGAATTTTAGTTTTCTAATTGTGTAAATTATTTCTGACATGATTGTTTCCTGATGCTAAAGTCAGAGTCTCCACTATACTATACATCATTGCGTATATTCTTAATTTTTTGCCTCTAATATTTAAATTCTATGATTCTATCAACAATAAAATGATCGTATGTACTCGCACACAATCTGGTAAAATGACACCTAGCTTACACACGTTCACATCCAAAACAAAAGGACCACCATGGTTCAAGGCTTGTGCGCTGATTTCTACTAACTTGCAATCATGCATTTTATGGCTCACGGGACAGTCATGTAATGTTACTTATGATAGTTCCCCTTTCACTCATGAATTAAATGGCCTGATCCAAGAGCGCTAGTTATGTCACTGAAAAATGCTATCACCACAACTTCATCATGTAAAGACATTTGTTTTGAGTCAGTTAGGTGTAGAAATTATACACAAATCAATTAACCTATAAATGATGTCTTTCTCTGTTTTGTTAGCAGCTGGTGCATTGTAAAATCCAAGAGGTGCATTCTTCTAGCATTTTGAACTTCTGGCGCTTTGCTATATCCAAGAAAATCTCCATCCTCTTGTGGAACTCTGACCCGCTCTCTTTGCATCTAAAGGAACCAGAACACTCACACTGCTCTGTCAAATGAGCGGCTTTCACCTGATTGCACCTAATGCACACTAGATCCTGCATGTGGTACATTCTCTCTCTCTGTCTCACCATCTGGAGAAGACTATTCTCCATCTGCTCTCTGTCATATATCTTCCCACATTGTGTATCCGCACATGACCATTCTTTCTCTGTTAATAGATCTGGGTCTCTGCATATATCTAGGTCTCTGTAGGCATCACAGTTGCTGCAACAATAAAAACAGTATAATCAAAACTTGGTGTATACATTTTCAGCCGTCTTACTGCTTACTACTTCAAAAAAGTCAAGTATTAAAAAACACAATGTGGGTAGATATATGACAGAGAGCAGATGGTATATTCAGCCTTCGGAATATGACCAAGGTAGCCCTCTTTTCTTTTTGGGATTTGGGGGTTTTTCTTTTCTTTTAGTGTTGCAAACAGATAGCAGAAACAAGAGTAGCAAATCACCAGAGTGCTTATTTGAATCACAAAAAAATGAGCATTTCTTTTGGTCAAGTAATACCTGCAAGCTACATTAGGTAAGATGCAGGAGGGCCCAGGATCAAGAAATTCGGCTTCAGCAGCATACTCTTTTACCTTAATGTACTTCAACAGATTCTTTCTCATTACCTATAGAGAAGAGATTACGTCAGTAAGATTGTAGGTCTAGAGAACAAAATTTGAGAAGACAATAGTTAACACCCATCTGAAACTATCTAACTTTTTAGGTAAACATAGTTTCAAGAATCAGATTTCCGGAGTGTAGACTGGATTTGTGAATGAAATCATTTACAAAGAGGTTTTCTAATTATAAAGATAAAAAGCTCTATATTAGAATTTTCATTTCCAAGATTAATCTATTCAGAGGACTTGTGAATACTCCATATGTTTATCAAATTGAACCAGTATCAGGTAAAATTGAAAAGGAATAGGTAGAGTACTCACCAGAACATCGTGCTGGACATTCTGGTCAAGAGCCAGAACAGCAGAGGTAACCTGTATAAATTCTAACGTGTGATCTCCTTTGGGGGTTTGACCTGAAAACCGAGATGCATCTGAAACGTTTATGTCCCTCATGTGTGGCATGATATCAATAACCTTTTTAAGAAGCCTCTCTGTGAAGTAGGATTCAATCTGCATAAAATAAACAAAAAAAGAAATGAGGAGACAATCTTTTGAGTGAACGAAAAGTATACTAAAAGAAATGGCTTTAAGACTACCTGTTCTCTTAGATATTCTACCATCTGTGCCTCTAAACTCTCTGAACTGCCCTTTTTTTTCTCTAATGCAAATTTCCAGGGATGAAATATAAACTCGGCAACGATTATAGTGAAGTCACTCTGCCAAGATAGATGAAATGCATCAGTGTCCAAGAATAGTCTAACTGTTGCCACATGTTTAAATAACTCTGCTTTGATTTGAGAGAGGGTTCTGTCTGTACACCTTAATATACTCGGGTAAATGTCGTGCAACACTCCATTTTTGTTCAATAGCCACTTCGTCAGGTCAACTTTCATCATCGGTAGCTTGGATACCAGTGTAGTTATACTAAAGGTTGAAAAAGAGATATCTTGATGAGAGGGTATAAATAAGGAAAAGCAAGATCAAGAAGTCTGATTAAACCAAAACTAATGATGGAAGATGGGGCTTTAGTAGAGTTCAGTGCAGTTTGGAGATAATTTATCAAGGTGAAAGGACTTTACTCTTATCAGTTATAATTCCTTCTGGTTTACTGGAACAACATGTATTGAGGTCCCATGGATTGTCACTTTTTCATTTCCTCTCTTTGAGGCTCAATTTTGTGTTCAGGGATTTGTAATTTTACAATTTACAACAAGGTTTGCCATGTTTAGGTATCAGAAACTAAAAAAACAAAAGGGAAGCATAAGAAATAAGAATTCTAACCTGATCCATGAAAAGTAATGAGTGCCAGTAGTGAACCGGCTCGAGCAATATCCACTCAAAGATAGAACTGTCAGTGGCAAAGTACAAAAATCATGGCATGAAAATGAGTGCAGCCCATTAGACATAGTCAAACATCTATACCGTGAAAGGAAGAAACCAACCTATTTCCCACCGCTGTGAGCAAGCTTTCACAATAGGCCTTAGCAGCAGATAGATCAAATTTCCCTGTGTGAATAATGACCTTTGAGAAGTCTGCATAAATTAGTATAGCACCCAATCTCCGCAAATCAGTCAATAGCAGAGCAAAGACCTTTTGCATGACCTACAATATTCATGAAAAACGCAAATGTCAAATGGGTTTAGAATTTTAAAGGCAAAGAAAAAGTGAATGTAACTGACAAATCTCAGGATCTGAAGGTGCCTTGGGAATGATATGTATTATGACAAGCATAATCCAGCAAGGAGGTATTATTTGTTAGCTTCAGTTTCGATAAAATGAATTGACTAAGAAACATTCAGACAGGAGTAAATTATATAAAGTCTGCTGATTTATCCACACCAACTCGTTTATACTTGATAAAAAGCAAGAAATACTAGATAATATTTACCTTGTGAAGCATGAGATGAAGAGCTGGATCATGGAGCTTAGAGGACGGGCTACAATAAGGAATTAACATCGGCATGTTATGAGTCAAAAAAAAAAAAGTGAACATGTTACAAGATGTGACATAATCATACCTGCAGAGCCACCAAGACAAGCGTTGCAAAATGGAATCAGCATATATATTCTCATATTTACGCACATCAGTAAAGCAATTATCAAACAATTGTTTCAGGACACGAAATGCTTGAGCACATCCAGTGGTCTCATCAAAACTGGTGTTCTCGTCTGAATTTGTTTCAAATCCCGAAAAGACGCCTCCTTCCATTGCATTCACAAGGCTGCTTTTCAGAAGGGCATTAACAGCCAAGTGATGGATCTGCACAATGCATGTTAATTAGAACAACATCCAAAACAGCACGACAATTTAATCATTTTTTTTTATGACCTTTAGCTCCACAGACACTTTTCTATACGCTCCAGGGAATACCAAACTTGTCTGTTGCACCTGTGTCAGAGAAGCATACCAGTTTATCACCTTGATAGTGCACAGAAACAAAAAGACAAAAAAAAAATAATAATAATATAGAGATTGGCGATGATCCTGACAAAGTTCACAGAATCCAAAAGGAAATATTTTTTTAACCCATTTGATTACGTACCTCATCAGCAAAGAATGTCTCTTCATTGTTTATACCTCCAAGATCTGGAACACCATTATCTGACACCCAAAGGACCTGTTATACAAAGGAAATTCAGTGATACATAATAGGCACTTCTAAAGGAAAAAGAAAAAAAAATCGAAATCAGTGATAGAGAGACAACAGCCTTTTGCCTAGGCGCTGGAGGAACAGAGCAAGAGCAAAAAGGCAAACAGAAAGAAAAAGGAAGGCAAATATTGTAGCAGTGGAAATAAAAAAAAAGTTACAAGTTCGGAAATTCGAAGAAAAGACCTGTTGCTGGCCACGGAGTGCCCTGGACATGAAGATATCTATTGTGAATGTTAGCCAGTCAAGTCCAAAATTCCCCAGAGGCACCTAGTCAGTTGTACAGGAAATGTCAATAACTGCACAAAACAATAATATGAGGAACTATATTTCCACTTTAGAAACATAACCTACATGGGCGTATCTTGATTGGGCAATCCTCCGATCCAACCACTGAAATGCTGCAGCACAACGGAACATTGCTATTTTTGCTGCTGGACGTTGCCAGGAGACAGGCTATGCATTGCAACCCCACCACATATGTATTACTTGATCAAATAAACATCTATCATAACATTAAAGGAGAAAAGGTAGCCAATTGGTTTATAAGTTAAGGAACCTGAAAACTATTGTCATCGCCGTTGAAGGGAATCCTCACACATGGGAAATCATCCAGGGCCTTAATACCTTCCATCATGGAGTTAAAGTCAGGGCATTCGATGACAGCAACAGTTGGTCCACTATTTTCTTCTCTGCAAGATAAAGAAACAATGTGACAAGTCAAACCTACGGGATGATTTAACATAACCTTACAAGAAAAGTCCCAACAATCAAACTCTTTGTTTTTTTTTGGGACAATTGACTTAAAGAATGTATCTAAGTTACCAACTAGTTCACACAGGAAAAAGCATGCGCAACTGATTCAATAGAAACACTATTGGATTCAATATGTCAGGGAAACATTAAACAGGCTGCACTGCTATAAATCAAAACAAATGAGTTACCTGTATTCACTTATTGCTTTCTGTATAATCTTCTTGGCAGCTTCAGGATGGTCAACATAGTCCACCTGATGATTAGCATTCACAAAAGCTCAAAAAATGCAGGACTACTATTGCAGGGGTTCTATGTGATGAGTTTAGAGCATACCTGGAAAAGGATACTACCCCAAGACAATGAGTCAATTGAAAATTCTTGGCAACTATCTCTAAACTGTCTCTCTAGGGCAGATGGTAATAATTCCTTGCTACTAAAAGGATCAACTACCACGGCAGACATACGCTTCGATGCATGACAATATAAAACATAGATAGCACGCCCTGTAGAGGTGCTGCAAACAAGTAAACCATGAGATAAGTATTCCGGTCTGCATAAATAAAACCACATAACATGGCCAAAGAAGAAGAAGAAAAAAAAACAAAAACTAAGGTTCAAAATGTTAAGGGACTAATTTGAGAAAGCAACAGAGTATTCAATAATATGACTAGACACGTAGTCATAAACACTCCAACATTGTGACTAAATGCCTACTAGAAATTTACAATCAAAACCTTCTTCAACTTAAATTGCATGAAGTTGAATTGATTTCCATCAGAAAAGGGGTAGTCATGTTACTTTATAGAATGGACCTTTACCTGTTATACAAGTAAACAAGTGGAATCGAACGGTCCAAGTAGCGACACTCAGTTGTAGTTTTCATATGAAGTTCACCAATTTTCCATCCATCTTGGGTATTACGTTGCTTAGCTGTCTTATCAATTTCGCATACACATCCAATTTGACATATAGCACTAAACTCCAGAGGCACCTTAGTTTCATATATGCCCTGCCAAAGTTAATTATGAGACAAGCAAGCATAAACATGGTATTCTCTTGATGAAAAATGAAGGTCAAAACATGCATTTAATCAACAAGTTGACAAATCCCACCAAACTGACAAGTCGATGGGTCTCATTCACATTCTATTCAAATAACAAAGAAGACACACACACATAACTGAGATAAATATAGCTACCCTTCGCTTTTAACTCCTTTTCCAGAGTTTTCCTTATACAGGGTACTTGATGCAGCAAATTTCTATAGCACACAAATTCAGAATCCCAGACACCAAATACAATTTGTCTACTCACCAAATAAAATGCCACCAAAGATCACAGAAGTAATAGTTAACGATACTAAGAAACTTTCTTTATTACTTTTAAGACATGTGATGGGTGGGTAGTCGATAAAAGGTGTGGCTTCTGATGGCACTTTTTTTTTTTTAACTTTTTAAAAGACCTCACCTCAATTTTAGGGTTGGCAAGAAGAGCTGCACGCATTTTGCTTTCTTTTTTAAATTGATCTTCCTGAATTTTAACCTGTAAAGAAAAATAAAAATTGTAACTAACTAAAAAGAATACAAGGGGAAAGATATATAGTTGATAAAAGTCATGCCTCAATCAAATTATAAGAAGGCCTTCCCTGAGGAAGAATCTTGATGACACACTTTCCCGGGAATTTTTCAACTGTAGGAGCTTTGGAATTAATGTAAAACACCCTTGGGATTGTTAATGGGATCTTAAGCATCAATCCTTTCACAACCACCCAGGCGAAAAATTGCCCACTCTGTGGACTTGGAACCAGTTGTATTATCTGAAAAAGCCAGAAAGACAACATTATATGGTTACAAAACATTAGCCAAATATAAATACATTTAGGTTGCTGTGCCCACCTGCCAATATGAACTAGTCAAGGCTTCTTCAGGCCTCCTAAAGTATGAACCTACACCTCCTCTTCCCAGACCAACTTTTTGATTTATCTCGTGAGCATCAATCTGCTGTGAAGATCTTAGATCACCCAACCTACAAAAAGAAGGAATACACAGTCAAGAAGTTCAGAAAGTTTTAGAAGCAGCGGATGTCATATTGAACTACATTTTGTTCCAAATAAAGTACTACCTTCGTTTTTTCTTCTTCTCTAATGTCACTTTCCATTTTCTCTTTTTCAGTTCAAGCCATCCTTGGTAATTTACGTTCTTGTCAATGTTCTGAAATGAGATATCATGGAACTCTGGACCGCAGCTCTCTTTCTGCTCGTGTTCAGTCATTTTTTTTTTTACTTCAAAAGAACGTGCAATTGGCTTTGGCCCTTTCACGGAAAGCCTGTTTTCTTTGCAAAAATCCTCAATATCTTCCATATTATCTTCAGTCACCAAATGATCTGTGTCCGACACACCGTCTTTGTTTGCTGAACTAAACATATCAACTAGTTTTCTCTGGCGAAATTTGTCCTCTTTCTCACGGACCTTTTTATGGAGCCAGTCAGGATGATTGACCCTAGGCACAGGATTTTCCACCTAAAAAGGTCATATAAGCCGTTAGATATTTACAGAAAGAATATTAAGAAAAACAAAACCAATATGAATAGTAACAATGAACCTTCTGCATTGCAGCAGGAATGGTAATAACTTTTTGGATAGCTGAACTAAGGCGCTGCTTATAATACGACCAGTCAATAATTAAACGGATTCCGACGTCTGATGATGTCTTGCACCATTTTCGCAGATAATACTTCATAATTCCTGTGAATTTTGACGTTTCCATTACATTTGATCGATAAGAACGCAAGAATACATAATCACAGCAGATAACAGAAGGTTTACCCGGTTTCGTTGTTTCAAATATAGCAACAGGAACAGCCCGTTCGCTAACAGGTGTACCCTAATCATGAGAAAAGTTGTTAAGTTGCAAGAAAAGAAGTACTATAAGCAGATATACTATACCAGAATAGCTCAAAAAGATGCTTAACAGACAGTAAATACTTTTTAAAATGTAAGCAACATTATTAATACAGATTACATGTATGACGAGTGACGACATTATTGACTTAGATAAATGTACATTCAGCAGTGTAACCTAACTAAGAGCTCCAACAGTAGAGATTGTTAACATAACATATACAAGTCTGTCACTCGTACTAAAAAATTATAAGAAAAGATAGAAGAAGATATGTGAACCAGTTATTTTTTCATAAGACCTAACTATTCAGTTTTTTTCTGGCCTGTTCGGGTTGGTAATGGATGGCCTCTTTGAGTATATGTCAAAGGAGGACAAAAGTTCCACGAAAATTTTAAGTTTGACAGAAATGTACCTTTGGCTCACAAGCAACAATGTATTGGCAACGAAGTCCTTTATCTTTGACCATTGAATCACCAAGAAATTCAGCCAGGCGTTTTGCTGTGGTCACTGCACATGACTTTTGCTCACCATAATCTGCTAACGATTTGCTCATTGTGCTTGACTCGGATATATAATCTAGCAGTTCACTATCGGCAATATCTTTTCCTTGATTCTGGAGAAAATGTAAAGAGAAAACTATGAGCAAAATGACCCAGTTGCAAATAAGAGAATTTAGCAGCACCTATATGAAAAGTCTTTCTCCTCAGTAGGGGGGAAAAAATCAACTAAAAAATAACAAAAAACAAAAAATTTCACATACATCGAGTAGGTCAAGCCACCGATTTGCGACGGCTGCAACAGCAGAATAGCACTCTTTAAGAGTTGATCCATGGAGAAATTTGTCAAAAAGCTCGGCCTGTAGGGAAGGGGTAGAAAAACAAATAATGAAGGCTCTACACATATTTATCAAATAAATCTCAGCCTATTTTCTTGGGATGCTTGCGTCTAACAAATCATGGAACATCTTATGCAGTTCATATTTGAAATAAGCTTAAGTAAACACAAGAATTCAATAAATAGGATGGAAATATTGATAAAAAATAAATTGTAACATGCAGTGTGTCGTCATAGAACAGAGATTTTATTTATCAGTCTGTTCTTTTATGAACGATGAAGGTAGATGAGCTCTAGATACTTGCTAAGTAGTCACCTGAACAAGCAATTAAGAACCAGTGGAATTCTCCCTATTCCCTAACAGAGAATTATTTTATGTCAGAATTAGAACCTTAAAAATGCTGCTAGAAAGAGTTACTTAAAGTCTAATATAACTGGATCAAGTGAAATACAATCATCAACCGTTTTGAGCCTAAAAATAGATGAAGCAACAATTTGATGAATCATTACAACACAAAGAAAGGAAAGGATACCTGGAAAACTTTGATGAGTTTCAGCTCCCCTCTACGCTTGATCTCAAAACCCTTGAGTTCTGCTAAGGTTCCGTCATGATTGAAAACAGCATAACGCTTCTTAATTAAGATTCCTTCCTCTTTCGATGCAGGAATAATCATTGCCTGAATGGAAAGAATTACAAATATTTCTACGCAGCAATCAAAGAGCAGCACACGTAAAAGTTTCATAAAGTTTAAGCATACCTTGTACGGTCCATCCACTTCAAATTCAATTGAGCATTCACTATGTGACTTGTATGTCTTGCGTACAGGATCTTCAAGAGTCTGTTTCAACCAACAATTAAAGGGAAAATGGAAACGAAACACAAGGCAAAATGCTTTCAGAACCTCAGAAGGGTTTATATCATCTGCTTATTTAAGACTGAACACAAAAGCTACATATAGGTAAGGAAAAGCTTGGCATACCTGATATTGATCATTTGTATTATTCTTTGCCACATCAACATTTAGCATTACACATGGATAAGAGATTGTGAGTTTCTTCATGTCACTGCAGTAAAAAAATACAATTGATGGTTTACTTAACATCTTGAGAACCACGAGAAAATAAAATCCCCCCTAACATGGATATAAAAACTCTTGAATATATCTTAAAGTGAACTATTGCAATATATTCAAAACAAAATAGAACACGGAACTTCCAAACATGGAGATAGCAAAACCTTACATCGTTTTAAAAGTAAAGTTCTCAGGAAAAGATCCAGGGAGACAACACCATATACCATCTGTATCCAACTCAAGTGGTTTCCCGATTCGATCAATAAGCAAACGGGCATTCTGGATGATTTTGGCTCCAGTATAGGTAACTACACCAGCCATTTCCATGGAGTACCATCTTGCACCCCTGGAAATTGTTTCAAGTAAAGCTTTGGGTCAACCTAAATGGAACAGACAACGATCATATAACCAAAGTCCAGGCTCTTTGCAAGAGATCAGAAGACTCACTTTCGCATGACATATCCATAGAAGGAATTAAGTATACACTTATGAGCTAGCTGCAAGGAATCGTAAACCACTACCATATCCTGTTCCAAATTTGAATGTCACCATCTCAAAAAAGTTCCAGAGATCTATGAGCAAGTACACAAGATAACGTACCTGTGCTTCCTGGATCTTGATTGAATTACCACTTGCCTTGGCCTCGGACAACTTTCCCTTCCAGACCTTGTTAAGTGTTTTGTATTCATACCTCCTATCTCGAAAGCTTGAATTACATTCAAAACACCACCAAATAAAAAGCAATTAGGACTTAGTTAAAAAAAATTTATCATAATCAGTGGTGTGTTCACACAAAAGAGATTACTGCACAAAAGACTAAACGTCCAAACAGAGTCTCAGTCAAGAACAATATGGGAGAATAAAAGGCACACACCTCCGAACAGTGTCCACATAGAAAGGGTTTTCTCTCATGCATATCCCAGCCTCACGAACTGCAGTGATTGGCTTGTCAAGTACTCGTTTATATGCCTGCCAAATGCAAAATGACTTACAATCATATGTTGACAATGTGGGGAAACTATTACTAAGCAGAAGGAAGGGCGAGAATACCTTTTGACAATATTTTTTAAGTCGTTCTTTTAGCTTGGTTTGTTGTTCCACCTTTGGCAAATCAAGGAATGATTTTGAAGACTGAATATTTGCACCAGTATCAACAAATTCAGACTCAATCTGTTTTTTCAAATGGTAATAATCACTGCCAAACCAGTTGAAACAAAGTTAAGAACTTAAGACTAGACCAACAAAGTTAAAATCCATAGTTAGCTGGAATGAAAAACAAGTTAAGAACCTTTTCTTTCCCATGAATGTCACCCCACGCCAAACCCATTCAAGTTTTCTAAGACAAGTCTTTCCTGGGCGGTTGAAATCACATGCTGTGCAGACCTCATCCGTAACTATTGATGGTGGCTGAAAATTAAAGAAAAGTTTAACTTCATATAAAATTTCCAGGGAATTTTCCATTATTTTGTACATGAAACACCACCATTTAGCTGATGTTGGTAGATACTGATTTACAATTGTATGTTACAACAAATAATCCCTATTCAGTTAAAAACGTACAGACAGAGATTAGATGTACCTGAAGCCTATTTGTTAAAATGATATTTGGATACATCGCTGCGACGTCGAGGTGATAAATAAGAGGCCCTTCTTCACGTATAGGGTCATCTCGTAAATTCTCGAGCTGTAGAACCAATAAAACCGCCATAACAGAACTAAGTCTTCATCCCGAATCAGGCAACACAAATGGAATAATTCATAAGACCATCAAGTTTTCTGTTCTGCTTCGAAATATCCAAGCATGCAGACGCCTAGTTGGTGACAACTACTGTAGATAGGGGATACTTAATAGACAGATTTCTTCTTGAGGCTCAAACCATAGTCTAAGGCTTTACTATGTTTTTTCTACAAGAACTACTGAAATTACTCGACATGAGAGAAGGCTTGTTTATCCGAGCTTAATGTGTATGAGTCTATAAGCAAACTCTCCCAGAATGAAATATGTATGCAGTGTAAGCAATTCGACGCGACAAGAGAAATAACATGCTGAAACGAATCAAGGGAATAAGCACTAAAATCGATATTTCTAAAAACTACCTTTTTCTTGATTTCGTCCTTCACTTCATCATAATTGGAAATTGAATCCATTCTCATTTTCCCTTCTACAGTGATAGCATATTCCAGATCCCGACCAAGGTTATCAATCAGTTGCTGGCAATCAACGCGTCCAATATCAGATAGGTTCATAAATTATTATTTTTGTGTGCACCAGGTGCAAAAATTAGCTATGATAACATCATGTGCATAATAATGGGAAGCATTTTGCTTGAGGAATCCATTACAGACTACATAGGTATTTACTATTAACTGCACCACTTCAGATGACATTACAGAAAGATCAGTGACATTTGAATAGAAACTCTATCAGAAAAAGTAATGCTCATCAAGAAATCAACTAACATTATGTCGAATGAGTATAAAGCAGATAGCTTGCCTGGTATGCCGACGAATCAAGCTTAAAACTGGTAGGAATATCAGATCTGAAAACACCACTTTCGAGGCACTCTACGTGACCACCAATATATGTCTCACTTTCAAGAAGTTGATTTTGGTAGAATTTCTCAGGGTCAGCTTGATTTTTGTTGGGACATACAACATTTGCCTTGTAAGCCTGTG
>NC_025701.1:3280821-3325458 GCF_000633955.1 Camelina sativa | reverse complement strand
CTTCAGATGACATTACAGAAAGATCAGTGACATTTGAATAGAAACTCTATCAGAAAAAGTAATGCTCATCAAAGAAATCAACTAACATTATGTCGAATGAATATAAAGCAGATAGCTTGCCTGGTATGCCGACGAATCAAGCTTAAAACTGGTAGGAATATCAGATCTGAAAACACCACTTTCGAGGCACTCTACGTGACCACCAATATATGTCTCACTTTCAAGAAGTTGATTTTGGTAGAATTTCTCAGGGTCAGCTTGATTTTTGTTGGGACATACAACATTTGCCTTGTAAGCCTGTGCTGAGAACGAAGACTTCCAATTAATGGAATGTTTCACACAGTAAAGATTGCTAAAGACCTTGTAGTAAATAGGAAGTCACCTCAACCATCAGAAGCATTTCACAAAGGGTGCCACTCCCTTTGCGTAAAACCTCATCAGGGACCATTGGAATGATAGTTGCGAGAGAGAAAATGAACGGATTGACATATGTCATGTATAGGTAGTAAGTTGCAACGGCATCAGAGACTGAGTAGGAGGCCATTGTCTGTGAAATCATTCCCAGCAAGGGATAGAAATAAGATATAAGCACCTAATTCCATGAAAACCTTGCAAGCGCTACAGCATAGACTAGAGAAATCTAACAGTTCAGACCAATTAATTGCTTGAAACTTATGTGCGCTTCTTAATGTTGTGCACTAGTAAGACAGTAAATTTAACATGAGCAATAAGACAGTAATGTTGTGTACTAATAAGACAGTAAATCTATGTCCGCTTCTTAATGTTGAGGACATTTCTTCAACCCTTTAAGAGGCAAATAGTTGAATAACCTGATTAAATTCTCAGCAATACCTGTGGCTTTTCCTGCGCAAACCGAACCATGTCCTCTGGGTTCACTTCCAGTGGATCATACCCTAGTTTGGCCTTTGTAACAGCCTGGCATTTAATTAAGAGACAAGCATAACTCAATATCATAATATAAATTCCTTAACTAAAGATATATATGACCGTAAAAGATGAAATAATCGCTAAGAGAAAGAAGTAGAATTAACCTTCAGACCATGGCTTCCCTGAGGAAGATAGCTATCACGTTTTACCCAAGCAAAACAATCCAAATGGCAAGCGAATTTAGCTCGGCATTCGCCTTGATTAAGATCACAACGGAATCCCAGTTCCTGAAATCACCAGGAAGAAAACAAAAGACATATGCTGAATTACAGTTGACAACATTATGCTCGAATGGAAGATAATACGATTGATATAGGAACTGACGAGTAAGATGCAGAGAAATAGGTGGTCTAAAAAAAAAATAGAAACAAGAAAGGGAAGTTTCTGAAATAGAACTGAGAAGTAAGGTTCGGGAGATGAGTGGCAACTTGCCAACTCTCAAAAAACTACAGTATTTAGACGCTAAACACATGTCACTGAATATTTGAAAGATGAATCTCTTCCACAGAAGGAACGATATTATTCAAGTAAGCATCCTCATGCAAGATAATTCATATAGAGAGTATAGGCAGCACTCGCGGCGTTGCTATACTACTTTATGCAGAGGCACACTCTCAAGGCCACAATAGAATGTCAAAAACTTTTTCATATAGAATCTCTAAGTATATCATATATACATATCCTTTTAGTCATGCAGACAGATAAAATTTAAATAAATAACAACGAAGGAAATTTTTGTGTACCTCATTCATTTTGATTGCATGATGAGATGCTCTTCGTTCTATAAATGGCCAGTCAAAAAAGTCTCCGTTGTATGTAACATAAATACCAGGTTTCAACTCTTGCATATGAGAAAACCATTTGTGGAGGAGTTCAACCTACAAGACAAAACCAAGAAAGTAACTCGCTTCTAAGCACATCGATTTTTCTGATATAATATTCAAATCCGGAGCTAATTTACAATACCTCGTCTTTAACATTAGTGACTTTGAAATAGCCTTCAAATTCTGGTTTGGGTGTATATTCCAGATCTTCTATGTCTTCGCCAACACACTGAATTATATGCAAAAATACAAAGTTTATAATCAAAGAAGATTAACGTGATACAGATATTCAAAGGAAAGGATACAGCTAAGAGATATCAACAAGAGATGACATATGCAATGAAAACCTGTTAACAAATCAGAAATCATGCTTTAAAATTATATGCAAAATGTCACGCTAGTCCATAAATAGTCTTAAAAGTCACATCATACAAAATCAATTAATCAAGTGTGATAATCTTATATGGACCATTTCTGATTTCTCGTGCATTAAGAGTACAATCTATTATTGAAGAAAACACTAAGCCTATACTTTTTTTTCCTCTACTGATTGCTCAACCTAATCTAAAAGATGGCATAGCAGGACTATCTAGCAGCTTCTCTCCATTAATGATATAAAACCACCCACATCCCATCATGTAAGATATCATGCAAATGTCTACCGTAGTTACCTCTCTGTTAGTAATTAGAAAACCTTGGCCATCAACCATGTAGGATATCATCATAATTTGATCATATTCAGCATCCGGAAACTTCAACGGAAGCTTTGTTGTCTCTATATCGAATGCACAAACACGGACTTCTGCGCGTTGAAGAAGATCTGACCTCTTCTCTAGTATGACATCGGTGCTGGAAATACTGACATTGTACCATTGCCCACTCCTTACATCTGGACACCAAGAAAACGTCATGATGTTGACAATCTTGGGAACTAAACAGACATTCTGATTTGACTAAACTGGTTACCATTATCAATTGCAAATCGAACATGATAAGGGACATCATACTCGCGGATGTCCACAATAGAGTCTAAGCAATCTTGAGGGTGTTGTTCTCTGCGTTTCAAGAACAACAAAAAATGATCAGGATATCTGATACTTCTGGAAATAAACATGAAAAATAACTACGAACAATTGATACTAAAGGTAAATTAGGAAACCAACAAAACTCTTCAGAGCAAAATAAAATAAAAAATACATTGTCTACCGTTTTCCAGCCAATATGGATTCGTAAGCTTCAAGTGCATCAAACTTAGCCTGGTTTCGTTCGACAATATGCAACAGATCCCTCTTGACTTCCATCAATTGTTGCACAGTATCGAATGATACTTTTAAATATTTTTTTCGCAGGCCAGATAAATGATTTTTCTGTTCATATAAGAAATGAAGGAACTCAAAACGGTATGTCTAAAAAAAACAAAAGTTAGAAAGGCACCCTACAAGTGACGACAAAAAAAAAGTACTGAAACCTTCATATCCTGCATACTATTGCACAAAGGGCAAGACTAAAGAAATACAAACTTTATCCTTTACAGCCCATGTTGCATACTAGCAAACGCCTAGAGATTTCACCATATGGATGCAGGATCACCTTTTTCGACTTCTTACTACAAGTGCTCGGTTTTGAGGTTACAAGAAGAGAATAATAACTAAAGGTCATCATAAAAGTTACTGATATGAGTCTCTATAGAGAGAACAACAGCATCAATCAACTTGTAGAAGACACTGGTCAACTAAACCACAGAATCAAGATGAAATTTACACTGGTAGAAGTCAGAGTTAAACAAATAAACAAGGTATGCTCTACTGACTTACAAGATCAAGATCCTCTTTATCAACAATCTCAATACCAGCAACCTGTCTTTCATATCGGCGTCTCAAGTAGGCTTCAACTTCCAATTCCAATTTGTCCTGTAAATCGGCAATGCAGTGTTATTGACATATAGGATGAAATTACATGAATGACTAAAGGAGCGTTCAGATGATATTCAGAGAGAGATTAGCATACTTTAGTGGCTAAATAGAAGTAAGGACGGAACTTGTACTTTGTCTTGAAAGAAAACCCATCCTACAAAAAAAATCGTCAACTTGATTAACATTTAGAAAAATGCAACAACAAAAATATAAAAGTTCATCAACTAATACAAAGCTGAAATCGTAATGCCCATAAATAGAGCAGCTCACCTGAGTAACAAAGTAAAGGTCCACGCAACTATAGACTTTCCCAGTATCTCGATCTTCCCAAGATGACTGCGAATAACCAATCAGTAGTAAATACTAGTACTTACAAATCAAACGCCAAATTTTGCACTGAGAGAACTACCAACGAAGTTGAATCAAATGAGGGGAAACCCTTATAATAGTTCTCGTAATTTCGTATCTCCTAGAATCCTAAATTCTCACAATTATGTGTGTTTACTGTATGGCTCAATCGCCAATGCTTCTAATCAATTTAGAGAAATTCACATATAATCAAGTCCGGAACTTTCTCAAATGCTCTCTCAATTAACAAAAGGTTGGGTCAAAAATTAGAGTGCGATTATGGGAGAACTTACAGATGCGAATGTGAGTAGCCACCCAAGTCGGGTTTCACCTTCTGAGAAAAGCCCAAATCCGAGTTTAGATTCGAGTTCATCTTCTGCAGTGTTCACTACTCTCGGCTTCTTCGACCACCGCGTGTCCTTTCGATCCCGTCTTCGATTATCTCCGCTCATTGTTGGGCGATTGTAAAATTAACCGGGACAGAGAGAAGGGCTCCTGTATAGGAGCTTTGATTGATTCCTGGAGAAGCTTCGAAGGTGAATTTAGTTTTCCGAAAAAAGGGCTTTTTACTGGGAATAGGGCTTCGTGGATGCTGGACAAAAGTGAGTGTAAGACTTTAGGGAGAGAGTAGATTTTTTTCCTTTTTTTTTTCATTTTCCCGGGCTTTGGGAATTTCAACCAAATTACTAAAACGCCCCTCCTTTTTGGAATCTAATTGGGTCCATGTACAAGGCCCATCTTTGGCGAATTTGGACCTGCTAGTCTAACATTTGTACGGTTGTAACCAGTGTCAAACTTAACATTATGGGCCATATCTGCTTATGGTCATCTGGGTATGGGTGTAAGCTCCGGATCGGGTCAGTTTGATTGATTTCGGTCAACTGCCGGTATGGTCCACTCAACCGTGACTTGTCAGGTGAGTTGTAGTAGGTAGAGAATTGTTGGCCACACAAAAGAACTACTGTACCCTCCACTTTGTTATTTCCTTGAGCTTGAAGTTCCAATTCGTAGACGCCATTGCTTAGATATTAAAACTGTATCGATCGTCTCCTTCTACCAACAATCTGAAGAAGCCGATGTTTGGGGCTACTCAGCCGGCGCCTGCGACTGCACGAATGGCGCGATCTGGTCGTTCTGAATGGCAGAGCACTTGCGCTATTCTAACAAGCAAGGTTGTTTCTCAAGAGCAATCTGAATCTTTACCGATTCCTCCAGTTTCCAGCGGAGTTGATCACGTGTCTGCCGTTAACGGCAATCACAGCGCCGCACGAATGAATCTAGTTCCGATTGAGAAATCTGATAGCAATCCATTGGTCCTCCAGCAGCATCGTCAGAAGCCTCTCAGCATGTCGGATCTCTCACCGGCTCCAAAGCACGGATCTAATCTACGTGTAGCGTATCAAGGTGTTCCCGGCGCTTACTCTGAAGCAGCCGCTGGTAAGGCTTATCCTAATTGCCAAACTGTACCTTGCGATCAATTTGAGGTAGCGTTTCAAGCGGTGGAGCTTTGGATCTCAGATCGCGCTGTTTTACCGGTTGAGAACTCCCTCGGCGGTTCTATTCACCGTAATTACGATCTTCTCCTCCGGCATCGTCTTCACATCGTCGGCGAAGTTCAGCTCCCTGTTCACCACTGTCTATTGGCTCTTCCCGGTGTTCGCAAAGAGTTTCTCACGCGCGTGATCTCACACCCTCAAGGACTCGCTCAGTGCGAACGCACGCTTACGAAGCTGGGACTCAATGTCGCACGTGAAGCCGTCGACGACACCGCAGGAGCCGCCGAGTTCATCGCCGCTAACAACCTCCGCGACACAGCCGCAATCGCGAGCGCACGCGCCGCTGAGATTTACGGTTTGGAGATTTTAGAAGATGGGATCCAAGACGACGCGAGTAACGTGACGCGCTTCGTGATGCTGGCGCGTGAGCCAATCATACCTAGAACTGATCGGCCGTTCAAAACTAGTATAGTCTTCGCTCACGATAAAGGCACGAGCGTGCTCTACAAGGTACTCTCGGCTTTTGCCTTTCGAGACATCAGTTTGACGAAGATCGAATCGAGGCCGAATCATAACCGTCCGATAAGGCTTGTAGATGATGCAAACGTAGGGACGGCGAAGCATTTCGAGTATATGTTTTACGTCGACTTTGAGGCCTCCATGGCGGAGACGCGTGCTCAGAATGCGTTAGCCGAGGTTCAGGAGTTTACATCGTTCTTGCGTGTACTGGGAAGTTATCCCATGGATATGACTCCTTGGTCACCATCGTCATCATCATCATCATCATAACCATATACCATACATGTGAAAATGTAAATTTGTACAAGAAAATGAAGTTTATATTTGTTGATCCGTGTGTTGTAAATTTTGAAAATTAGCTTTTACATTTTCATACGGCAGCACTCGTATAAGTTCATTTGACTGATTTAACCGTAAAAAAAAGGCTTGAATGGAAAAACAAAATTCCTTATAGAACATTGATAAATTCCTTATAGAACATTGATTTGAAAGTTTTGATAACATAGGAGAATATGTCACATTTCTATTAAAAAATAATCGCTAGTTAAAAGATCATTGTAAACTAGACATCAGAAATTTTTATTAGTCTCCTTGCCATAATCCATAGTGTCACGAAACACTTGTGTAGTTACTCGATTTACGTACTTTGGAGGCAAGCCCATAGTCCAACAAGACTGACACACATATTTAGTAATTATATATGTAGTACAAGATTGGTTGAGGAACAAAACAATGCCGATTAAGAGGTGATTATGGTGGGTGTCTTGGTGACATGACGTTGATGATGTATGACGAAATGTGGGGTTAGGGGAAGGTGAGGAGTTGGTAAACGTAATAAGGGTTTGGGGATAATCCACCATTTTTGTCGGCATGGTCATGACTTCGTCTTGTCCTTATGGACCAGCCGTTCAGAAATCATCGAATCTATCAAGATTATTTACGAAGTATGTATGTTTATATTGTATGTCCAAATTAGTTTTCCGAAATATATTTTCTTAGGTATATCAGATACTCGATTCTTTGAGGAAAATGTTCATGAGGCTGGTTTGCCCGAGTTCCACCTTCTGTCTTCCAAAATTTCTAATTAGCTTCCGAAAAAAAGTAAAGAAATGCGTCTGCCGGGAGTCGAACCCGGGTCTATTGCTTGGAAGGCAATTATCCTAACCGTTGGACTACAGACGCTTTTGTCCTTATTAAATATTAAATTTAATTAAGTTGCTTCTTTAGAATATTATGCATATTGAAATCATTGATGCGCTTAATTTATAGGGGATGTATTCAATATAATATTTGAAGTGATTTAAGTTTTTATTAGATTTTAAGGATTTTAGGGAAGTTGATATGATTTTATTGATGATTTTAGAGAAGTTGATATGATTTATTATAAAATTCTTTCAAATCCCACCTAAAACCATGAGATTTGGATTTATGTATTTTTAACTAAACAAATCTTCTAAAATCTCTAAAAATCATTAAAATTCAAATCTACAAACTGCTTTGAATAACAATAGATTCTAAAGTAAATTTTTAAATCATCAGTTCAATAACAGTGGATTCTAAAGTAGATTTTTAAATCATCATTTCAATAACAGTAAATTTTAATAGACTATTTAAAATTCATGATTGAATAACATAAGATTTGTAAAATTTACCAAAATCACTTAAAATGTTACGTTGAATACACTCCCCTTAATTTTATTGGGTTATTATTAACTCATTATGACTTTACCAAAAACGTAGGATGTCAAATGATCTCAACGTAGAATAATATCTTGGCTGGCTTGTTTTTTTCTTTGAATATCCCCCCATAACCTTTATTGTAATAATAGACTAATAGTACCCCTTACTTGTGGTTTTAAAATGATATGATAGAGACTGTTTTTTTGGACATTATTATATGAGAGAAACTGTTTGTTGGACTTATAAAGTGAGTAAAGCATATAATCGAAGTAGAGAGAGGGAGAAACTAATTAATAGGGAGATAGAGAGATGGGTGGAGAAGAAGAGAGATCAGGAGATAGAGAAAAAAGAGCGGAAGAAGAAGTTGATGCCGGTTCTCTCTTCGTCCTTAAATCTAAAGGTACGTATCCCATATGTTATGCAAATTAAGAATAGATCCACGTTATATAGATCATATCATATATATATAACACAGCAACGCAAGAAAAATGACATAAATGTTATTTGAATGATCAATGGAAACTAGGGACATGGTGGCACTGCGGATTCCACTTGACGACGTCGATAGTGGCGCCGCCGCTACTGAGTCTTCCGTACGCTTTCAAGTTCTTAGGATGGATCGCCGGGATATCATGTCTGGTGGGAGGAGCAGCCGTGACTTTCTACTCATACACACTTCTTTCACTAACCCTCCAACACCATGCTTCCCACGGCCATCGTTACCTCCGGTTCCGTGACATGGCCCACCACATCCTCGGTAATTCTCTTTTTGATTACCTTTCTATTCATGTTTATCTTTCTAAATTTCATTCAAATTTTGACCGGTAGTTACAGACTTACGTGTCTATATGAACTTCTACATGATTTTTCATCAGCACACTACATTTATTGTGGAAACGCAAATTGGAATACGTACATTTATTGATACAGAATATGAACTGAGTTTTAAAAGGCAATTAGAATAAGGTTGGCTTGGTCTCGAATGTTTGTTCGTGTTGTGAATTGTGATACTAATAATTTTTTCTTTAAATACGATATAATGTTTTTAGAAAATAATTTTCATTTAAAGACTAAGAAAAACCAAAAGAAAACTACGCATATGAATTTTCTCGTAATACTGCTTTATGATAAGAGATGATTCGTACCAAATTATCGGGAGTCGGATCAAAAAGTTGACCAGTACACAGTACACTCATAGCAATGAATTTTTATCTTTCTCGTCCACGTGCTTATATCAAGTCTTTTAGTTCAACTTGTCTACGACTTTAAAGTCTTTAACGTTTGTTAGCAGCTATCTGTCTTTGTTTTTTGTTTTTTTCTTGTCTTGTTAAGTTCACATTTTCACTAATGCTGAAGTTGCAATTTCTTTCGAATAAAATTTTCAGCTTAAAAACATTGTGTTCCGATAAAAAAAACTCAAAAAGGTAATATCCTATGTAAGTAAGGTTGGATAGATCCGACCTGCTTTAGAAAGTAAGATTTTCTTAAAAAGTTCAGAATCTAAAGTGGATCCACATATACACGAACTTTAGTGTCATGCATCGATTTGGTCAGTTTTCAGTAGCGACCTCCACCATTCCCCGCAAAACGACCTCCACCATTCCTTAAAAAGTTTTAGATTTTTGTACACCAATAATTTGAGGGATTAATCATTTATAGAATTTTAACCACCATGTAACTATGTAAGATTATAATCTACCTCCTGACTTAAATTTTGCTTAGTTTAGATCAGTTTAGTTTCGTCTTAATTAAAACAACTATTGGGGTGTGTTTGAATAAAGGTCCAAAATGGGGGAGGTACTACGTAGGACCAATACAAATGGCGGTGTGCTATGGTGTGGTTATTGCCAATGCGCTTCTTGGAGGCCAATGCCTTAAGGCAATGTATTTGGTAATGCAGCCGAATGGGGAAATGAAACTCTTTGAGTTTGTGATTATTTTCGGAGCTTTGCTTTTGGTTTTGGCACAAATCCCATCCTTTCACTCTCTTCGACACATCAACTTCTTCTCTCTCCTCCTATGCCTTCTCTATAGTGCTTCCGCCTCTGCTGCCTCCATTTACATTGGTACTCTTCTTTACTAAACCTATCTTACTCTTAAATCTTTAATTTAAAGCTAAATTTAATAAGATGAATAATCCAATTATTTAAAAAAAAATATCAGGAAAAACATCTGATGCACTAGAGAAGGATTATACAATAGTTGGTGACCAAGAAACTAAAGTGTTTGGAATCTTTAATGCCATAGCCATTATTGCCACTACATACGGCAATGGTATTATACCCGAAATTCAGGTTTCATTTTCATTTTCTTTCTAAAGTAGAACACCACCACTTTTGTTTGTCGAAAACATATATATAGAGTAGTATTTTGATATATGAAATCTTCTTGTCTTTTTTTTGCAATACAGGCAACAATAGCGGCGCCAGTAAAACAGAAAATGTTGAAAGGATTGTGTATGTGTTACATTATAGTGATAATGACATTCTTCACTGTAGCCATAACAGGATATTGGGCGTTCGGTAATAAAGCCAATGGACTTATCTTCACTAATTTCTTTAATCCCGGGACAAACCATTACTTGGTTCCTACTTGGTTTATTTTTCTCATTAATCTCTTCACCGTTCTTCAACTTTCTGCTGTTGCTGTGGTAAATATATACTACATAACAATATAATAAAGTCTACATAATCATTTACATACATTTATTTGTCACATGTACAATGTTATTAATTTTGAGTTGTATATATGCATGCAGGTATACCTACAGCCTATAAACGATATATTGGAAAGTGTAATCAGTGATCCAACAAAGAAAGAATTCTCTATGCGCAATGTCATCCCTCGACTAGTTGCGCGTTCCCTCTTCGTCGCGGTGGCTACAATAGTGGCGGCAATGCTTCCGTTTTTTGGAGATATGAACTCCTTGTTAGGTGCTTTCGGTTTTATACCTCTGGACTTTGTTCTACCTGTTGTGTTCTTCAACTTCACGTTCAAGCCATCTAAAAAGAGTTTCATATTTTGGATCAACACTTTGATCGCCGTGGTTTTTTCTATTCTAGGGGTGATTGCTATGGTCGCGGCGGTTAGACAGATTATTATGGATGCCAATACGTATAAGTTGTTTGCGGATGTATAAATAAAACATGCAAACTTGCAAAGTGAGATTGTTATTGATATTACTAAAGCATAAAATCTCATTATACATTATTCGTATAATTTTTAATGTTTTCAATGAAATTTGGTCCGACAAAATAAATATCTGGAATTGATAAATCACACAATAATCAATTCAGATTTGGAATATGAACATTTGAATCTTGGATATGTACCTAGATAATACGAACGAAATCCCAAAGTTGGGAACACGGCTAAACCGGATTGAAATCACGGTTCGACCGGCTTATCCAACAAAATTATTTGGTTTAAGATTACAAGCTGGTTTTCAATTTCAAGCGTGTTGGTTCGGTTTGCCTGAAACAAGCAAAGACTTTTTTTTTTTTCACAACTCAGTTTCTTCTTGTAGCTGCTGCTTAAACAACGAACCAAATAGGGTTTAAGCTCTAGTAGAAAAAATGGCGACGACTTTGAATCGGTTCCTGAAGCATAGATCAGTGTCTGCTCTCTTTTATCGAAACCAGCATCAAGGACTCTTCATCTCCACTCGCTATGACTCTCTCCCTTCGCAAATGCCAGCTCTTCAATCAACCACCCGCTCTTTCCTCGATTTTTACAAGGTATCATTCATTACTCAGGAATTTTTCAATTTCGCTTTATCGGAAGTAACGGTGACTATTATCTATCGATGCTGTGTATTTTTTTTGGATTTGGCCAGTTTGGGAACAAGAAAGCAATTGAGGATGAACGTGCTAGACTGTAAGCTTTCCCTTTACTTAGATTCAATTCGATTAGATTCGATTGAAGTCTAGCACTTGTGGAGATATATATTGTCTCAATGAGAAGTTAATTAGTGGAGTATGGTGTGGTTTAGGGCAGTAATGATGAGATGAATCGGGGATACTTTGCTGATATGAAAGAATTCAAGGATCATGGCGGTAAGGTATAACTAATGATGCTACTTCTTTCTATCTGTTTTCTTATATTGGTACTTTTGTAGGACTTAGGAGCCACAATCAAATATCCCAGATTCTGTGTTTAGTTTTAATGCTTGATTTAGAGACTGTAGCTTGTAAGGACCTTTATATTGGCTTTATGAAGTTCCTCAACTCTCAACTGGTGTTTTTTTTTTTTTTTTGCAGATAGCAGCTGCAGATAAGACTCTAATTCCTGCTGTTTCAGCCATGAAATTTCCGGCATTAGCAGTGACTTTCTCTAATGGAGAAAGCCTGACGTTGCCTGTTACTCCCAACAGCAATGAGGTTAACACAGAGGATTTGGCTGTTCCAAAAGTTTCATTGGTGTGCCTGTCTTTCAGAGCAAGCTCTCAGGTACAGAAAATTCCACCTTGTTTTCGTTAAATACTTCAAAGGAACCAAAATAAAGTGTTTGGTTAACCTTTTTGAAGAGTGCTGTAGCATTGACTGGTGTGTTGCTTGTTAAGAGTAGTAAACGATTGTTGCATGATACAGTTTTCTTAAGTAATGAAGCACTTGTTGATAAGTATGACCTTATATATACAGTTTGTCTTATTGTTGCTACTGGGTTGTCGTTGCTTTATCTGACAGGAAATGATCAGCTCGTGGAGCAAACCATTTCTTGAATCGTTCGGCAACAGGGAAGATCTTCAGTTGTTTGAGGTACTGATCCTGAATTGTTTTGTCACATGTAGATCAGATTTTAAAACCTGCACAAGTGCTTTTTTTTGTTTGGCATTTTTTTTTGTTTGGCTGCTATTTTTTTCTCTCATTCTTTAGGAAAACTTGTTCCCTTGTATTATAGGTATCATTTATAGACAAATGGCTCCTGGGCTTTCCCCCGATAAAAAAACTACTTCTCCGGGTCTTGCAAAAACCTAACAACAGCGAGAAAAATGTCCTCAAGAGGCAGGCTGTTTACGCATTTGGGGACCATTATCACTTCCGTAAACAAATCAAAGTTTTGAACCTTCTCACTGGGTACAGCAAATCTCCCTCCACCTCATCAAGTAAAGAATGCATAGAATTTATGTAACATTTCTGATATCTCTGTTGCACACACTTGTCTGTCTCAGGTATATTATCCTACTCGACAAATCGGGGAGAATAAGATGGCAAGGTTTTGGAACGGCGACTCCAGAGGAAGTGTCCCAGCTTCTCTCTTGCACCTCACTTCTCTTGGAAGATAAATGAGAGGTAACCAAACTGCTCTCTCTCTCTCTTAAACCATTTGAATCATAAGACTACCAATATTACAGCTTAGTGTATAAAATATTACAGCTTTGCCTGGTATGTTTCATAGTGGAGAGTTACAAAAGTTTCTTTGAAGCACCCTCCTGATATAGTTTCGCGTATGAAAATATAACACCCAAGGGTCTTCTTTGTTTCTATGACATGTCTAGATTGCTGCTTAAACCGGAGACCATCTCAAAAGACTAGTGCTCCTCCTTTACTCGTATGAAGGATGTCGAAGAATTAATTCTCAGAAGGGCACACGGGAAGACAATAAAGTATCTCCTATCTTTCGTTTTTCTTTTCAGTTTGATTCGATTGGTGTTATCGGCACTTTCGAAGCAATAGAGGTCATACTCACTCTTCACTTGTCTCCCTTTTTAGACATTTGCATATTGTACCCATATGAGAATTACATGACCCAAATTTTGTTTCTTATGTAACCGGAGTTAACTGGAAACAAAACAAAACCAAACATCTAGTTCTTCGTAGAGAAGTTCACTTAATTTGGTTAGAAACAAAGCCGTTGTCGTAGACTTCGGAGTGAGGTGGTGAAGTCAATGGTCAGTCAACGGAAAATAAAAGTTACTACATCCGTACTTAGATGCGTCATATGTAGGTTGAGAGCATTGACACATTAATTACATCAGTCAATCTTGTAACTGTAATAATTAATAGTCACCATTTTTTTTATCCAATAACCATTATTAGAAATTGAACTTGAAAAATAATTACCAAAAATGCCAAATTGTAAAACACGCCAAAAGGATAATTTATGGAAAGCTTCATTCCATGTTTAATTAAATTAATCACCAAAATGTGAAAAACTTTAGAACTGTCATCAGAATATATCAGAACGTTTCAATTGGCGGCTTTCTCTCTCTCTCTTCAGGAAGACAAAGTTTCGAACTCGAGCAATGGCGGTGGATACTCCTGCTGGAGTAATCATCATCGCTACGGTACTTTTACAAGCTGCCGCAACCATGGTAGTATGCGGCGGCTCCGACGCGGTTCTGAAGCTGGAGAGATTGATACCACCGAACCACGAACTTGGTCTAAATGAGCTCAGGGCTTTTGATTCAGCTCGCCATGGAAGGTTATTGCAGTCTCCCGTCGGCGGCGTTGTTAATTTCCCGGTTGATGGAGCCTCCGATCCGTTTCTCGTTGGGTACTACTGTTGTTACACACTTTTTTGATTCCAATTTTCGATTTTATTTTTTTATTTTTTTTTGTTTCCAAAGATAAAAATCATTTTTTTTCGAAACCGGGTAGGCTGGAGTAATGAGATTCGATTCTGTTTCAAGATTTATACACATTCTTCATCAAACTTGGTTTAATCAAATGGAATTATAAATATATAAACTTTGCTTATTGGCTTGTGAAGACAAGACAGAGCGTTTCTGAATCTAATTTAGCAACTTTCTAGGATATGTGTTCAATTTGGAATAGAAATAACTTTGACTCTGTCTTTTTTGACTCTTGTACATTCCTATTTTAGAATCTTGTTGTCATATTTCCCTTTCATGACAGGCTTTACTATACAAAGGTTAAACTTGGGACACCTCCGAGAGAATTTAATGTTCAAATTGACACTGGAAGTGATGTTTTATGGGTTAGCTGCACTTCTTGCAACGGCTGCCCCAAGACCAGTGAACTACAAGTATAACTCTTTGTAACTTTCCTTTCTAGCATTCTAACCCATACCCTTTGTCTTAATCTTTCTGATTATTTGTTTTGCCTCTCTTTCCAGATTCAGCTAAGTTTCTTCGATCCTGGAATTTCATCCTCGGCTTCGTTAGTTTCATGTTCAGACAGGAGATGTTACTCAAATTTCCAGACAGAATCGGGCTGTGCTCCCAACAATCTTTGTTCCTATTCGTTCAAGTATGGTGATGGAAGTGGCACTTCTGGTTACTACATCTCAGATTTCATGTCCTTTGATACTGTTATCACCAGTACATTGGCTATCAATTCCTCGGCTCCCTTTGTCTTCGGGTAAACTACCAGCAAAAGAACTGTGTGCTTTTTAAATCTCCTTTCAATAATGTTGATTTCCTTAGAGAATATGGGTGCATTAACCACACTTGGTCTTTAATGTGATCTAACTTCCAAATAATCTTTTCTGTACTTGTTCAACTTTCAAAATATGTGATGCTTGTCTTCAATATTGGCTAACAGGTGTAGCAATTTACAAACTGGAGATTTACAGAGGCCGAGGAGAGCAGTAGATGGCATCTTTGGGTTAGGACAAGGGAGCTTATCTGTAATTTCACAGCTTGCTGTGCAAGGACTTGCACCACGAGTATTCTCTCACTGTCTCAAGGGAGATAAAAGCGGTGGAGGTATAATGGTTTTAGGTCAAATTAAGAGGCCAGATACTGTCTATACCCCCCTTGTTCCATCACAGTGAGTTCTTAATCTTTCTATTATACACTTCAACTTGTATCATCTTACGTAAATAAAAGCACCTTATAAACCTTGTGGGTACTTAACATCACGATGAATCAGAGAAATAGACATTTTGCATCTGCCCCTATGGAAAGAAAATGTAGCTTGTTTATCTTGGGATAGGAAAACTAAAATATATAAACCCACGTCTTGATTCAGATAATATATACTGCAAACAAATTTCAGGCCACATTATAATGTGAACCTGCAGAGCATTGCTGTGAACGGTCAGGTCTTACCGATTGATCCATCTGTATTCACAATAGCCACTGGGGATGGGACGATAATTGATACAGGGACGACTCTTGCTTATCTTCCAGACGAAGCTTATAGTCCATTTATCCAAGCTGTGAGTCTTTTTTTTAGGTTTTCCAATCATCAAACCGTTATTTGCCATATTCTGTCTAGTTTTTGCCATTGTTGAAGTATCTGTCCTCAAGTGTTATATTTTAAAAGATGAGATTACATTCCAATTTCGACGATATATGTTATTGTAATTTGTACCTTAAAAGAAAGAAGATTTATAAACTGTCCAACCTGCAGATTGCAAATGCTGTTTCGCAATACGGGCGTCCCATTACCTATGAGAGTTACCAGTGCTTTGATATCACAGCTGGGTAAAGTTCCTCTCATGTGTATGTATGTATATATAAAAAGCCGTTATCTCTCATGCTTAAGTGGTGCTAAAAAGATTTGAATCTATTATACAGTGACGTTGATGTCTTTCCCGAAGTTAGTTTGAGCTTTGCTGGTGGTGCATCAATGGTCTTAAGACCGCGTGGGTATCTTCAGATTTTTTCTAGTGTAAGCATTCATGCACTTACGCTACTTCATCTGTTGACTTCTAGTGTGTCAATGATAAGCTTTGAAATTTTTTAGCTGTTCAACTCTTAGTATAGGTCTACTGTATAGAGCCTAAGACTAAATCTAGCAAATTGGAGCTGTTAGGAGTTTTTGAGAGAGAGGTTAGTGAGGGCTGGGTTTATACGGATGTCTACAGTGATAAGATCAAGCACTTGCTAAACATTAGTGCCAAGAAAAACTTGATCTATAGATAGTTCTCTTGTATTTAATCTCAACCCTTGGCTAAAACATTATTTATTAGTGCCAATAAAAACTTGATGTGTTTTGTTTTGCCATCATCAGTCAGGAAGTTCAGTATGGTGCATTGGTTTCCAGAGAATGTCGCATCGCCGCATAACAATTCTTGGCGGTAACGACTCGAATTATTATTTGTATCAAGTGAAATTGAAACAGTGCAACTATTTTCTAAATGGTGGATTTCTTTGCAGATTTGGTTCTTAAGGACAAAGTGGTGGTCTACGATCTAGTTCACCAAAGGATTGGATGGTCAGAATACGACTGTGAGTGTGTTTGACTGTTTTCTAATATTATGGCAAGCAATCAACGTACATTTGAGTATGATGCAGATTGCAGATAATGAAAATTGCATTACAGGTTCTCTGGAGGTAAACGTTTCAGCGTCAAGAGGAGGACGAAGCAAAGACGTTATAAACACTGGACAGTGGAGAGAGAACGGTTCGGAGAGTATAAAAAGAAGAAGGTATCACCTGTTACAAGTAGTAGTAACATTACTTGTCCATCTTTTTGCTCGCTTCTTGTAGCTTCGACTAGCATTCACATCAATCCACTGTGGTTGGACTTTTGTATTCTTATATTACTGTAACTTAATCACAGATGTATCACTAATTTAATTCTTACTTACTACCACCACACCACCCACCACTTCTCTCTTGTTTCCCTTTGTTTTTCTTGACTTTTTGCTTTTGGCCACCGACGGATAAGCACCAATCAAACAAGACGACGAATATGAAAACACTTGTCCGGGGTACAATATTACGTGTCGGTGTAAAGCAACAAACACATACTCACCCAAAAATGATGTAACCAAAGTTCCACATTCACAAGTCAATAATTTAGCTAAAGTTTTTAAAATATGATAGTCACGTGAACAATCAGATTGATAATAATTGAGAGTGGAAGAAAGAATATGACACATAACGAGAACATTAATTTCACGTGGAGGGGCGAGTATAGGTCTAATGTACAGTCGGTGAAGGTATTACTTATAATAATAACACTCAGAGTCGCTCACTCCCCCACATGTCCCTTTAAATATCAATCTCTCGTTTCCTTCTTTTTTTCTCCCATCCCCACAAATCTCTCTTCCATCCATTGTTATCTCTGTACCGTGAACGAGAGAGAGAGAGAGATCACGCGTTTTTTTTTTTTGTCTTCACCGACAGAAGAAAAAAAAAAAATTATGGCGAACGGAGCAGGTAGATTGGATCTGGACGGTAAGCCGATTAAGCCGTTAACGATATGCATGATCGGCGCTGGAGGATTCATCGGCTCTCATCTATGCGAGAAGCTTATGACGGAGACTCCTCACAACGTGCTTGCGCTTGATGTTTACAATGATAAGATCAAGCACTTGCTTGAGCCTGATACCGTTCAATGGGCTGGCCGGATCCAGTTTCATCGTATCAACATTAAGCATGATTCTAGACTCGAAGGACTCATCAAGATGGCAGATCTGGTAATTGTTTCCTCTATTCTCAGTTTTAATGTATGTGCATGTGAATGTGAATGTGAAGCTCTTCTTTAGCAAGTTATGCAGTATATTTAGGAATCTGTTGGGAATTTTCCAAGTTGTTGTTAGTGCGTTTGCTGATTTTGGTGATTACAGGCTCAGATCTGATCTGTTATGTGAAATTGAGTTTTGAATTGTGAATGTGTCTTCGTTAATCTCTGTTGTTTTGCTTTGCAGACGATTAATCTGGCTGCGATCTGTACTCCAGCTGATTACAATACCCGTCCTCTTGACACTATCTACAGCAATTTCATCGATGCTCTCCCGGTGGTATGTTTTTAATTCTTTGGTGTTCTTCGTTCGTTTGTCTCTCTNTTTTTTTTTTTTTTTTTTTTTGGGGTTTAGTGGAGCAATTTTGTAAGTTTGAGGAATATTAGTTTGTGACATTATTTGAGTGATCCATTGGTTTTGGGCATGTAGGTTAAGTACTGCTCAGAGAACAAGAAGCGTCTGATTCACTTTTCCACTTGTGAAGTTTATGGAAAAACTATAGGAAGCTTTCTTCCCAAGGACCATCCTCTTCGTCAGGTCAGGCTTTTTCTCCTACCCACTCTGATGATCATGTCATTGTCTACTGGATCAGGAAACTGTGTTTATTTTTTTGTACATTGGCACACTCGCTTAAGATGGATACAGATATTTTATATTCTATTGTTGTTAAGACATCGTTTTCTGAGATAGAGACTTTAAAGTAAACTTGTTCTTAGCCTGTCACTATCAACTTTACTTATGTTCGAGAAAATGTAGTATTTTATTGCAATTACCTGAGTATGGCTGTAATCCCCAACTACTACTTCCTGAGAATCTTTGTATATTTGTTTGCTTAGCTTTCTTATGTTAAGTTAAAACTTAGTTAGTATTTGGTTTTTTTTACTGCTTTTGTCTTTGTATCTGTTATCTATTCAATTCTCACAAATGATTCTCGTTTTCTACAGGATCCTGAATTTTATGTACTCAAAGAAGATGTATCCCCTTGCATATTTGGTTCTATTGAGAAGCAGAGGTGGTCATATGCTTGTGCTAAGCAACTGATTGAAAGACTTGTCTACGGTATGCAGTTTTGTTAACATGATAAGAAAATTAGATTTATCTAGACACAAAAAACCATTCTCACTTTACTTGTTTGTGGTTTCAGCTGAGGGTGCTGAGAACGGACTCGAGTTCACCATTGTAAGACCGTTTAACTGGATTGGACCTAGGATGGATTTCATCCCCGGCATTGATGGTCCTAGCGAGGGTGTCCCTCGGGTCCTAGCGTGCTTCAGTAACGTAAGTATACAGACTCATTCCAAGAACCAGAGTTATTTTTGTGGTTGCAGCTTTTTTTTTTGATAAAACACTTTGGGGTATTTTCAGAATCTTCTACGAAGGGAACCTCTGAAGCTTGTGGATGGTGGAGAATCACAGAGAACCTTCATCTACATCAAAGATGCTATTGAAGCTGTCCTTTTAATGATTGTGAGTTTCATTCATTGCCGATTTCGTTAGTTGTAGTGCTAACCAAAGAAGTTGCATCTGAATTTGCTTGCGGGAATTTTAACAGGAAAACCCAGAGAGAGCCAATGGGCATATCTTCAATGTAGGCAACCCAAACAATGAAGTGACAGTAAGACAACTTGCTGAAATGATGACTGAGGTGAGAAAAATTGGTCACGGAGATGACTCTTAATTGATTTTCAATAATACTATAGCGGCACACTCAAATGTTGCAAAATGACAGGTCTACGCAAAAGTGAGTGGAGAGACAGCTATCGAGAGTCCAACCATAGACGTGAGCTCCAAAGAATTTTATGGAGAAGGTTATGACGACAGTGACAAGAGGATCCCAGACATGACTATCATCAACCGTCAACTTGGTAATTTCCTCTTTATCCTGTTTGCTTTTGTCTCTTTTAACATAACCAATTGTTTTCTAACTAATACTTGGTGTGGACAAATAATTAGGATGGAACCCGAAGACGTCACTTTGGGACTTACTTGAGTCAACCTTAACTTACCAGCACACAACCTATGCAGAAGCCATTAAGAAGGCCACTTCAAAACCAGTCGCATCTTAGAGGTCATCTTTCCTATAAACACTTCGAAATCATATGGTGTCTACTATTTCATTTTTTTTTTTCTTCACCGAACAGAAACCTTTTCTTCCCTTATTTTAGGCCATTCTAAGCAAATGATATGTCACTGTGTTTGATTCTAGTTTACGTTTTCGTTGTTATATAGTATTACTGTTAATGTTTTTAAATTCGTTGTTGAAGCTTTTTTATATCTTGTATTTCTCAGTAACTAAAAAGGGAATGGTTTGTCCACGCTTTGTTTCTGTATTTGTCTGGTTGGAATGAGCGAGTTTGGCTTTTGCTTGTGTTGCTGTGAATCTATACCTTATATGGGAATGCCTCTCAAACTATTAAATAAATTGGTTTCACAATCTATGTCAAAAAAAAAGTGTTCACGTAATAGTAGGATGGTGAAGTAGCTATCATGCAAATTAAAAAGAACCAGAGAAACAAATGATCGCCGACCAAAACAATAACAAGATGACATGGTCAAAGAATGAGAGAGATTGATTCTGAACAGATATACATATGTATATTACTCGGCGAAACGACGAACAACAAGAATAACGAGTAAACAAAAAAATCAAAAATGAAAAGTACCATTGCCGGTATGGACTAAACGAGCTAAAGCGTTATCTTGGAAATAACATAATTTAGAGACTCAACGTAAAGAGAAAGAGAAGAAACAAACTTGGCATTTCTGTAAAAACTGTTCAATCGTAACACTTTGTCACTCATCAGGAAATAATACAGAGGCACAAATTCTGGCATACATATCATCATCATATGTTTTCTTATCTCTCGCCTTTCTCTTTTTCTTTGCTATAATTTAGACTACAGAACAAACAATGAACATTTTCTTCTTTAGAAAAGTAAAAAAAAATTTCAAAGCACACCAAAAATACTTCACAAACACATGCACAAAAGGGGTCGCTACCGAGCGGACTCAGCGGCGGCAGTAGTGCACAATATGCACCGTAAACGCGACCGCCCAGGTCTGTCTCCATCATCATCTTCATCTTCATTTTCTTCCTCATCTTCTTCCTCTTCATCCACACCGTAGCTGTATTCATACCCAGACGAACCTTTGGTTGTCTTGTTATTGCTGCTGCTGAATGCAGCATCCATGAGGCACGTCATGTGGTAAGCATGGCAGCAGAAGAAGACCACCACGGTGTCCCCTCTTATCGAGACCGGGTCGAAGCACATACAACATCGTGTATCCCCCCTTGTCCTCGACTTTACCTCTGTCATCTTTATGCTCAAAGATTTATCTACTACCGTTCTCTGCGAGAATGAGCGATTATTGTCTTCTCTCTTAGCACGGGAATCGTCTTCTTCGTTGCTTAGGCAGACCCCGCGCCTAGCCTCGTTGAAGCACTTGAGCAGAAGATTAACAATATCCGTCTGTATAACAACAACGATGTCAAATTCCCTGGCGTCTATTCCAGATATATATGATTAGAGGAACATTGGTGACACTAAATTTGTACCTTGAGAATATCATTGCAACCGTGTCTAAGAGATGTTTCAGTTCTGTAATCTGTTACAATTTTGACCAATCGATCCCTTAATCTGAAAGCAGAAGAAACAATGAGGAGAACATTATTTTTGCAAATAGTGATCAGAAATCATAATGATTTTGCCAGTGCTTTGTGTGCGCACATGGCTTTGGGTAAACGAAAGGTTTGGCATCAGAAAGAAGAGGGACCATGTTTACTTAAGCAAGAACATGTGATTAAACGAACTCAATAACTAGAGTAACACTAATGCGGGGTAACAGTTAAAACTAACCGAGGTATTTCCAAGCCATTTGGGACCATATTTACAATGTAAAGAGGATCGAGGTTGCCAACCGTGTGCTCCAACAACAAGCCCACCTAAAATTTGTGGCAAAAAACAGAGGATTAAAGAAACAATACAACAATGATTCCCAGAATCAAGGCCAGTATATGTAGCGATATGATTCGCTTATACAATTTTTACCATCTCGGGCTTGTTTAGACATTGTTTAATCAGCTCTTCCCATAGATCATCATCGTGCTGCATGGACACAAATTCCACAGCCTGCAGAAGATCGATCAAATTTAATACCATAGCTTGTTTTCTATATATACCCAGTCAGAAAGACATCAATTAGTGAGTACAAGGATTGTGGAAAGAAGACAGCTACGTACTGAACAGAGTATTTCGATAATTACCTCTTCTATATCCCCCAGTTTATTTATGATGACTGCAAGAGCTTGTTTTGCATTTCCCATCCTCCCCAGGACAAACACTTGCTCTTTTAAAAAATCTTTCTTAACACAAAGTTCATATGCCTGAGATGTTGCAATCGATCAAGTTCACAATGACATAACCCAGAGATAGTTCGGTAAGCTGTCTAGCTTGTAATATTAATGTTGACTACCTTTTCTAACTTGTAATGTTGACTGCTACGTAGGAATGGAAGCAGCATCTTAGTATCGTATTCTGCATATAGTTCTACCTGCAGCATGTATGATTTTCAGAAAATATTTAAGCAAAAGAGAAAGAGAAAGGAAAATCATTCTATATACTAAGTTAACTACGCATACCTGCATATCATGAAAATCCTTCCCAGTATCATGACTGACTTCAAATAATGCATGCAGATATAAGTACAGGTAATATCTTGAATCACATTTTTTGCCAGCTTTCAAAAGTTGTCGGACAACTTCAGATGGAGGAATCAAATCCCTGTTTTGGATAAATAAGACAGTGGCACGCTTGCAATCAAGCAACATTAACTGGACCACCTACACAAGTAGATAAGGGAAACAAAGTTCACAGGTCTGTGTGACACAATTATGAAAGTTCCACGACATAGTGTCAGAAGTCTTAAACTGAGGGAAAATTTCCTTGTATACCTTTCCGCGAATTGCCTCATGCAAGCTGTATTTCTCAATGAAATCAAATACTTCTGGTTTGAGAAGCTGAGAAAAAAAAAAAGGAAAAGGAAATTTTAGCTGACTAGAGACGGAAGAAGGCCTGAACAAGATCAGGGGTAAATACTTTTACAGATACTTTCTTAGTACACACGTACATCAGCATATAGCAAGAAGGCCTTCTGATACTGTCCATCAATTACATACAGCTCTGCCAGCGCCTGATACATGAAACAATAAAACAACCCTAAACTCGTAAATGTTAATAAACATCAGTTTAACAAGACAGACAATGCTGACCTCTTTGAGGGCATCGGTCATTGAAGATGTGTTCAGCTGAGGCTCTATTGCCGAGATAACAGTCAAAGCAGAATATACTGAACGTGGCCACGATTTAACAGCTGACAAAAGCTCCTTGTGGTATGAAGGGTTGGTTGCCAGTGCAACTAGAGCAACCTGCATCATCAAAAAATAAACTTCAAAATAAATCTTATGCCTCAATTTTTTTCAAACATAAGTTTGCTTTTACAAGTGAAAGTTATTTGACTAGTATATTTTTATAGGGTAAACCAAACGCCAAAGCAGACAGTTTTTATTTTTGTTTTTTGTTTGCATTTGGTTTTATGCCTCAAGGGTTTGTTTTCATTTGAAGGAAACCACACTGTTATGATATGCAAACAAACACTCTTATGGGGAATCATGTATCCCTTGGGTTTTTCTAGGTAAAACTATCCTATTTTCTTCTATTGGTTTTTTACTATATCACATGGATAGAGGGATATAGACAACTGCAAAGGGATAAGACGAAAAAAGTTCTATCTGTACAAAATTGTTGATATATACAAACCTCATACACCGTATCCTTAAGCCTTGGGTTATCCGTAGGCATATATGGAACAAGAACAGGTAGCTGGCGTAGTTGAGCAAAATGGAAAACCCACCTGAAAAGAGAAACACGACTTTAGATAAGTATAAACACTTAGCGGGTAAAAGATAATAATATGTTCAAACCTCTCCCAGGCTGAAGCAGATCCTCTTAACAATTTGGGACATAAAGATGCTGCTTCAGCATATTTTCTTTCGACAATCAGATGATCAAGATACCCAGCTCCCACCTAGATAAATCGCTTGTGTTAGAATTAAAAGTTGCCAACACCAGAAAAAAAATGAGAACTTACAAGCTGAGAAAAGTGGAGAGCAAGAGTATGAAGCATATTGCAAGACAAATATACGGTTTAATCACTAGTACCTTATCAACAAGTTCGGTTCGTCCTTCACCAGCCTCAACAGCTGCTAGGGCTTTCTCGTGGAATCCATGTTGCAACAGCCAGTTAATGTGATCTTCAGCATCCCTAACAAGAAAAAAATCATAAATTAGTGAGCGCAAGGTTCATCTACAAAGCTTTAGAATAACAAGGACAAAAGAAACAGTGACCACAAAAATCTACCTGGGTTTGGCAATCACAACATCCTTCGGAGAAACAATATAGTATATTGGTTCATCACCAGCTGCCCACTGTCCCCCAGCATAGCTACTACCTACACTCGCATCAATATTCCGAGTAAGTATTCAAACGTAGGCTTTCCTTCCCCTAGAAAACAAACTACTTTCAAACAAAATTCTGACCTGGGAAAGGAGCATGAGCAAGGGAATAGTCTTTCGCCTTGTAATGCTCAAAGCCGTGTACAGGAAGAGCATCCATTGTAAGTTCATCATTGTTCCATGATACAATGCGTACTTCAGGTCTCTGTGCATTTCCCTGCATTACTAAGAATCAGACTCACCAACTTCCCAAAAGGAATGCCAAAATATGTCCCTATTTATAACACCAAAATCACCACGAAGAGAGTACCTGACGCGATACAGTAGTGGTGGTGCTAACTTTCTTCTCACCATCTCCTTCAACGGGTATATAAGCAAGAATAACAAGAGAATCACCAAAGGGAGCAATCCCTGAAATATAATAGCTGGTTTGGAAAGAAGCAACGATATCAACTTGGTTTAGACTAGACATCTGAATCTGCCTATACGTTCCAGGTTTTTGCTGGTCTGATTTAATGGAAGCAATTTTAACTGATGTTCCCCAACCAATCACAAGGATAGTATCATCCTGTAAACAAATTAAAAAAAAAAAAAACACAAAACCTTCAAATCAATGCTGTTCCATATGGATTTAGTCGGGTGAAATGAAAGAAGTAAACAGATGAGATGAGTTATCCAGACTAACCTGCCAAACCAAGGGGGGAAGCAAAGCCTCAGGCCTGGGGCTTCCCCGCGGTTTTTCAATAAAAGTAACACGCTGACCTTTGGCTGTATCATAAACTTTAACACCAACATCATTAGCCCAGGCGATGAGACTTCCTCTCCATTTCACAGAATGGATAGGACCTTCCCCAGAATGCAGCACCTACATAGTCAGCTTCTTATCAAATTCACAAAGAATAAGTTGTATTCCAGAACGAAATATACCCAACATTCCCACAAACCTCGTCTCCAGAACTGAACCACTTCCACTTGTTGGAGTTCATATGCAATTGACCAGCCAAGCCACCAGCTACAAACCTCTTTAATTGGTTCCTAGTGTAATCAGGGTCCAAGGCAATGGCTTTCATGGGACGATGGTAATCAAATTTCACCTTCTCATCATCAGTGAAAAGACTGTTTAAAACGACAGAACCATCGTCTGAACAGCTTCCGATATACTCTCCCTCATCGTCAAAGTTGAGGTCATTAACCGGAGCAGTGTGTGAACGAAATTCTTTAACCTGAACAAAAGCAAAAGGAAAAAATTAAACTCTGACCCCAAACTAACAAAACTGTTCCACCACCAACCAAAGATAACCTAACGAAATGCACGTAACATCATCTATCAACCTAAGCTCATCATTAGAATATCACTAAAACTCCTCCAATGTTGAAATTGACACGCAAACTCCTAAATTGTTCGAAATTTCAAAATCAAATCAATTGTAAGAATAAAATAAAATAGAGAACTCGCCTGATTGCCGAGGAAATCGAGGATATGTACGGTGCCGTCGTGAGTACCAAGAGCGATCATCCTGGCGGCAACAGCGATGCAGGAAGCAGCGTCATTAGAAAGCAAAGAAGGTACGTTGCCACCCATCCGCTGATACTTGAGGCGTGGCTCCTCCTCAGCCTCATCTCCGTTTTCTTCTGCTTCTTCTTCCTCTTCCTCTTCATCCTCCTCCTCTTCCTCCTCTCTCTCGTCATCTCCGTCCACGCCGTTTTCAGGCGGAACCGAAGCCATTATACCACCTGGGAAATTGCTAGTTATATATCCCTCCCTCCCCAATACCTCCGATCAGATCAAAATCAGACTTCAATAGAAAAAAAGAAGAAAAAAAAATACAGATCTACCTTCTTCTTCTTCTCTGTATCCTAAAAAAAAAATCGATTCAGGTTTTGGTATCGGTAAAAATTAAAATTAAAATTAAATTAAATTATTGGAGATGACAGAAGAACATCAAAATAAATGGGAATTTTTTAGTTAATGATTTGGAAGGCGACAAAGAAAAAGGTGCCACGTGTGTGCGAGACGGGTTACTTTATTTTAAAAATCTCTTTTAGAGTTTAGATGGAGACGTGGACGTGGTGTAGTCGTAGCAAGTAGCAAGTAGCAAGTAGCAGCAACATGAAGAGAAACTCGAGAATGTTAAAATTTGTTCAAAGACTGTAATGAGGACTACTAGTGTTAAAAACTTTTTTTTTTTGCTAAATTACTAGTAGTGTTAAAACTTGTATCCTCATTACAGACAGCTTTCCTCTTTAACTTTCTAAAAAAAAAATAGTTACAAAAAAATTTCATTTTCTTCACTATTTTATTGTTGCCTTTTTTTTTTCCTCTTTAGCGTAGACAATTGTATTCATAAATATGACCATGTTCTTTAAATTTCTCACTTTTTGCTAGTAGTGTCATGGCTAAATGATGTTTATTTTGTGACGGAATTATATTACATTTTAATTTACGTTGAAATTTATGTTCTACAAATTACTTGATCAATCAAACCCAAACATATATATTTTGAGTTTGTCCCCCACTGAAGTGTATATATATGTTGATGTTGGCATTTAGTGTCTGCATATAAATAAAATCAGTACTTCTAGTTTATGTAGGCATTCAATTTCGAAACAACTGTCCATATTAGTAGTACTAAACTAATTATAACATGGTTCAGAGTTTCTCTTACACCTCATTTCAGCACTCATGTATAGATTTTGGTCACTAGTGACTTACACCTCATTTCAGCACTCATGTATAGATTTTGGTCACTAGTGCAAGACAGTGGGAAAACGGCCTATTCCCCCGTAAACTATGTTACTTTATCACATTCATACACAAGACTTTCATCTGTGCCTATTCCTCCATAAACTACAACAAAATTTGAATATCCTACACAAACTATTTAAATCCGGTTAAAACCCACAAATCGTGTGATGGTGTTACTGTGCCGTTAACTAGATGATGATTAGGATGCCATGTGGAGCTACAAAACGACGTCGTTTTGTTTTCCTGATAAAAAAATTAAAAATATAAGATTAAACGTAACAAAGTTAAGATTTGAACCTACGACCTCCGATACACGACTAGCTAACAGAAAACCAACTGATCCACACTTAACACTTGTTGTTAACTCAGAAGAATAAATATATATAGATATTGGACGACGCAAGAATCAAAAGGATTCCTTTTCGCCCTTTTTGCCTTCTCTTTTCCAATAAACCGTGGTCCATGGCTTCTTCATCATTTTTCATGGATTTCAAAAACTGGGATTTCTTTGGTAGATTAGATCGAATTTGATTGAATTAATATCTCCAATCCGATCTTTAATAGCTCAACTTGATTTTTGTTAAAGGGAAACAAAAATAAAAATTGAGATTGAAATTGAATTAGGTGATATATATCTCAGTTCATGACTCTCTGATTTGAAATTAACTGCAATTAGGGTTGGATTTGAGAATCCCCCCTTACTCATATAGTCGAATCTCTAGAAATATTCAAAAGCAACAAAGGGAATTGAAAGGTGCACATGAAAGGAGCTTAAAACCAAAACATAGACATCAAGAAACAGTCTTGTAATTAAGACAACGAAACCGATAGATCCAAACAAAAATTTGGAAGAGAAGCCAAGCCACACAAAGCAGCAAGGTAGAGCCGACAACGAAGCAGCAAGAGCCGACAACAAGTTTATATAAATATATATTCGTTTGCAGATACAACGAATATTTTAGTAGCTTAACTGGTATAAGTCTATCTCATGAAATTAGAGGTGTGGTTCAATCCACGGTTTTGCTAATTTTTTTTTTTTAAATGTGTTTTCTCCTAAGATATACAAAACGACGTCGTTTTGTAGCTCCACATGGCATCCTAATCATCATCTATTTAACGGTACAGTAACACCGTCACACGATTTGTGGGTTTTAACCGGATTTATATAGTTCGTGTAGGATATTCAAATTTTGTTGTAGTTCATGGAGGAATAGGCACAGATAAAAGTCTTGTGTATGAATGCGATAAAGTAACATAGTTTATGGGAAAAAAAAAGTAACTTGTATCCTCATTATAGACAGCTTTCCTCTTTAATTTTCTAAAAAAAAATAGTTACAAAAAAATTTCATTTTCTTCACTATTTTATTGTATCCTCATTATAGACAGCTTTCCTCTTTAACTTTCTAAAAAAAAAATAGTTACAAAAAAATTTCATTTTCTTCACTATTTTATTGTTGCCTTTTTTTTTTTCCTCTTTAGCGTAGACAATTGTATTCATAAATATGACCATGTTCTTTAAATTTCTCACTTTATGCTAGTAGTGTCATGGCTAAATGATGTTTATTTTGTGACGGAATTACATTACATTTTAATTTACTCTGAAATTTATGTTCTACAAATTACTTGATCAATCAAACCCAAACATATATATTTTGAGTTTGTCCCCCACTGAAGTGTATATATATGTTGATGTTGGCATTTAGTGTCTGCATATAAATCAGTACTTCTAGTTTATGTAGGCATTCAATTTCGAAACAACTGTCCATATTAGTAGTACTAAACTAATTATAACATGGTTCAGAGTTTCTCTTACACACCTCATTTCAGCACTCATGTAAAGATTTTGGTCACTAGTGCAAGACAGTACTTTCGAAGTCGATCCGTATTTGAAAACTATCGAAGAATGTGGTCGAAACAAAATCTTGTTTTTCATCATTTAACAGATGAAGTCATGAAGACTCTTCTGATGATGCAGATATATATATCTTTTCCAACTTCATATGTCATTAGATTCCTTCGAGATCGTCGTAGATCAAGCAAGAGAAATAACATAGTCCTTTTAGGTTGTTATTGGTCATCAGGGAGATGTAGGGGCCATGACTGTACATTCTTTTTTTGGCCTATAAATGCGATTCTCATTGGATCCGCGGTAATCATGCTTCTTGGGAATTATATGCTGATTGTCAAAAAAAAAAAAACTATCGTAATTCCTAATTAATTTGTTAAATAATTAATGGCCTTTTTAGTGTCATAAGTCATAACCAATGTGTTGTACGCACAGTGATCATCTATTTGTATTTGTTCATCGGAAAGACCTTATTTGGTCATTGGAAGACCTATATATGAGCAACTAAAAATCTTCAAAATAATCCAAAGTGGGGGATGACATGGGCGTATCTGATTGGTTAATAAGATAGGCTGAGAAATAGCGAATAATTCCAAGCGGCGAGTAGGGAAGTGGACATCAATTATGAAAAATGAAATATTATTTATATAGTAAAATGGTATCCTATGCCAACCATTTGTACGTATTTAGACATTCAATCGAAGAATGATGTGACACACGAGACATATTTTGGGATAAGCTTCTCCATTCAATTACATTTTTTTAGTAGTAGATAATTATTGCTAATTCTTTCATGGTTAAACCAAATCTGTATACAAATAAATGACGCAGAACACATAAATAATTATAAATCTAACTAACTAATTGACTCCTGCAGTTCTTTAGGGTTTTTGGGACAGAAGGGGCAGTTGAAAAGTTTCACTTACTAAATTACCCAAACCAAAAAAGAGTGTTGAACATCCGAATATTCATTCAAGATTAATACAACATGGAACATTATCGCAAAATACAAACTCTTTAATCTCCTTTCCTCTTTCTCTCTCTTTGCCCCTATCACTTTCTAGATTCCAATACTCACTTTCGAATTAATATTCTTTCCTTTGGAAGGTAAAAAAACCCCACGAAACTTTCACATCCATGTGACCATGTCTAAGGTTCTCGAACCCCTAGAAGAAGAAAAGACAGTAGAGCAGAAACCCAGAAACCAAGAAGATCAAGAAGAAGAAGAAGAAGAAGATCATCATGAAGAGACATCGAAGAAAGAAGAGTTGTTGGAATCTCTGTGTACACCAACGTCGAGTGATCACAAGATTCCAGAAGTGGAAACATGTCCTCCACCGCCAAGAAAGCGACCGCGTGAGATTTGTCTGAAAAATAAGAAAAGATTGTCCAAAGATCTTCGGTTCTTTGAAGCTACCGACGTCGGAAGCCAAGAGGTAGAGACTTTATTTGTTCACGACGAACCAAACCATGTCCGTAAGAAACGGAGGAGTAATAGCGCTTGAATCATAAATTTGATTCTGTTCTGTAGATATAGTACTCTTGTTTCTTTACTTTTACACATGAATTTTCGATCGCTTTATTATATATACCTATAATAATCTTTTTAGTCCGAATTCGTGTTACATGATTTTTGTATATATCTTGTCTTTAACAATTTGATCCTCATGTCTCAAAAGATGGTATGGATTTTTGTTTCTATAAGATTTAGAAATTAACAAAGAACTTAGAGATCATGTGGACTAGTAGGTGAATTATCTAACCTTTAGGTGCTTAATTACAGTTGGAAACATAGTATTTACTTTCGTTTGGTAAGTGAAAACTTGTCAATGATATAATTCAGACATCAAGCACAACATAATTAAATTAAAGATTAGATCATAATGATAATTGATTACTTTCTTCGAACGTTATCTGGAATCATTTTTTTAGTAACTTTTTTTGCGTCCATGGACCATTATAAAGAAAGAAACTTATAAATAGGAAACGAAAAAGATATCGTAAGATCAGCTTTCTGGCGATCAAATAATTAGTGGCCTCCAAACATGCTTAAAATTTGCAACTTGAGATCGAATTAATCCTGAAATTAAACTCATTTTAGTGATAGATTGTTAAAATAATACTTTTAATATAAAAATAGTTTGAAATTACGCTGGTTTTGGGGACGAAACTTGGTTTTTAAATTAAACCGGTGTTGTTGAACGGGTGATCGTGGTGTTCTTTGGTCACATATAATTTCATACTAAAAAAAATTAATAGAACAAAAAAAAAAAATCGACAGCATACTCAGCCGTACAGGTTTTTAAAACCCGTTTAGTTTCGGCCCACTTAAATCTGGTCATTTTGGCCCATTTATTAATGTATGCCTGCGCCGGGTTTGGGTCACAGTATATTGTGGGCCACTAATTATGTTTTCTTACTTTTTTTTTTTTTTTAATTTTTACAAACACCACGAGGGCAGTTAATCACCAACGATAAGGTATCTGAATGACACGTTTCACCACATGTCAATCGAAGAATTACTGTTACCGCATCCCAAAGTGCCTTCTTTTATATCTCAACAACATTTACGGTTTTACTAACGAAGAAAAATGGCACCGAGAAAACCAAAGGTGGTTTCCGTGACGAAGAAGAAGAAAGTTGTGGAGGAAACAGTCAAAGTTACTGTCACGGAAGGAGAAGATCCGAATGTGACCACAGAGATCACAGAGAACGATCAAGAGACGCAAGATCTCACTTTCTCCATCCCCGTCGGAGAAAACGTTACTACGGTTGAGATCCCGGTGGAGGTTCCAGAAGAACGGTCACCTCAGCCGCCGGAAACTCCCGCATCCACGAGTGAAGGCACCGTGAAGAAGAAGACTAATAAGGCTGAGGAGAAGAAGAAGAAGAAGAAGAAAAAGAAGAAGAGAGATGATTTGGCGGGTGATGAGTATAGGAGATATGTGTATAAGGTGTTGAAGCAGGTGCATCCTGAGTTAGGGATAACGTCGAAAGCCATGACGGTGGTGAACATGTTCATGGGAGATATGTTCGAAAGGATAGCGCAGGAGGCGGCGAGGTTAGGCGATTATACTAAGCGGAGGACCTTGTCGTCAAGGGAGATCGAAGCAGCTGTTAGGCTGGTTCTGCCTGGTGAGCTTAGCCGCCATGCCGTCGCTGAAGGCTCTAAAGCTATTAGTAACTATGTTGCTTATGATAGTAGGAAACGTTAGTTTTGATTCTCTAATCGTTGTATCTTTTTCTTGTAATGTTTTTTCCAACGTTGACTGTTAGGGGAAGGTTTAACTTGTAGGGTATGGTTTCTTTAGTTTTCATGTTCTCCGTTCTGTAAAATATTTGTTGTCGTCAAAAAAGAAGATCTACGTACTTGATAATTTGAATCCTGATTTGTTTTCCTTTCATGTAGTTTTTCCTAGGAAGTATATATTTTATATCAGTGGAATGATACCATTTACATACAGAAATTTAACATTTTTCTTCTAAAAAGTTATGACACGATAACTAACATAACAATGGACATTGACGTGATAGCTGACTGAATCTGTTGGATTAGTGTATGTTTTAGCTCTCTTTTTTTTGGTACAGCCATCTTTTTGTTAGGTAATGGAAAAATTTTTAAGCTTGATAAAAAATATGTACATGTCACTACGTTCGTAACATAATGTAATAGTTCGGGCATAAATTGGTTGCTTTTCCCAAAATGATAGATTAATGTGTCAAAATTTATGAAATCCACTAAAGTAAGATATACCTAACAGGCTAACATTATGGGATCATGTGTGCGTTTGTTGAAACAGAGCTATTGACAAGTGATGCAGAAAAAAGGGAAAAGTTAATGGGAATGGAAAAAGGTAAAAGTAAAAGGAGTCATTGCATGCTGAGCATTGAAGTTGGTCGCCGCATATCCCTTGGAAGATCCTTTCTCCTCCTTCAGTCTCCACCACGAACTATACATATACACGTGAGAACGTGTATGTGTGTGTTTGTCTATAGCTTATATACCGCATATACACAACAAATCAACTAACAGAATGCAAACATGGTAGTGTGTAGAAAACAATATCAATTTGTGCATAAGCAACACCAAAAAGGAATATTCCGCTAGTTATTCGATTTGTTGAAATATATCACAAAAGAAAAACGTCAAAAAGAAAAATAGATCCCACTTCAACTGTATTTTTTTTTCTCTTTGAGTTGATTATACTAATTACAAAAGCATACTTTATAGTACAAAAAAGCATGTATCATCACTTCGCAATAACGTTTTCTCAAGTTTCACTACTCTAGTCACATGAATTTTCTATAAAACCCTCTTCCTGTATGTTCCACAACTTATCATCGGCATCTATTAGTATTACCCGGAAGCATGGCTAACAATAAGAGCAAAGAAGGGCCAATATCTGAAAACGAAGATCTTCAGCTGGTTAGTCGTTTAATCATGATTATTATCATTTTTCTCTTTGCCTCTATTCTTCTAATAACTATGCTTATTCTTCTGATCTTGTCCTGAGCCAGTTTAAGGGAACACCCATAGCTACTAGCTGTACGGTATAGTAAGAAGAGTTGGTGAACATGTTGGGACGAGAAGAGAGATCGAGATTTTGACCAACTTGAAAACGTATGGTTAACGGCAACCACAATGGACAAGACTTGAACATTATGTATCTTTCTCTCTGACCGGGCAACTTCGGAACCTTTGGCAATGTTTCTCTTGATTTTAATTTTAAATTTTTACTGTTGATTTATCTATTTGTAGTAATTCTTCTTGTTATATCGGTTGAATGGAACACATACTTCGCACCAACGTGTTTTTGTTTGACGAGAGCTGAGCAACACATATTTCGCTTTCTGCTGAAAAGAAAACAACTTTTTAACTCGATCGATCGAACGCACGCTTGATTGAAGGTGAAAATAACAACAAAAGACCATGCACTATGAATAGGTTTTGATCTGATCGATCGTGTTTCTTGTTACATGAACAAAATTTAGAGGAGAGAAAAAAAAGAAAGAAGCCTCCACGTTGCTCTGTTCTGGAATTCCCCCGCGAGTCGACGACGAAACAGATGTCCACTGGGCCTGGGCCCAAGTGTATTAAATCACTCTCCTTAAGCCTAAAGTCATGAACCGACAGTTTTTTTTTTTTTACATGAACCGACAGTTGAACCGGAGCATACGAAGAACCAAGACCTATTTTGAGCATTCACTGCATATGTGTTTGTCAGGCGTTAAAATTATTATCGTGGATTCGTAGTTAACATATGAGACAGAAGCCTAACGGCAAGAAAGGCTTAGGTGCTGTCGTGCTGAAGTTAAAAGAGGGGAGACTCTGATTCAGCTTAAGTGTTATGGTTGGGCACATTTAAGTGAACCGGGCTGTCGTATCATATGTCTTATTTTGATATATATGGATGTGAATTCAATTTATTTCTGCAGAAGACGTTACAATTGGCCAAACAAATTAAATGCAGGGGAATATTTTTCTACAGAAAAAGTTGTTCGAGATTTTTTTCTTATTTTCCCCGCAATAGTTTTTTTTTTCTGACCATCTTTTTTCCGTTAACACATCTTTGGAAAGGAAAAGTTATAAAGGCTTTCGGCAAAGCAAAGTAGCATAATTAATCGTACCAGATTAACAATGTTAGATAAAAGTACTGTAAACTGGAATTTATCTCTCTTCAGAAATACTTTTAGGCTTTAATCTCAAATCATTCTTCTCTATTACTGAAACTGTAAAATACTTACATGTGAATCAGAATGTTGATTTTTTTTTTTTTTGTTGGGTAAAACATGTGAAGACCAGAATGTTGATTTTGTTGATAACTAAGTTAAAACCAATAACATAGAATCTCTTTCTTTATTATTTTCGTGAGTGTTAATGAAATTGTAATATTTTTATGTGAATGAAATCGTTGATGTTTAGATATACATATATATACGACCAAATTTACAGCTAAAGTTCTAGTGATATAACGTTGCAAGAAGAAGCAAAGAATTAAACCAAGAAGAAAAATAAAATAAAATAAAGTAGGAATCTTCCAGCTTCCGAGATTTCTTGATTTATTCACAAGCAATGCTAAAGAATTAAGAGTATTCAATCAAATAGTTTTGGGACTAATCCTTATACAAAGGCAAAGAATCTAACTGTCCGTATTTAGTCCCTTTATATATAAGATATCGAACCATCAGCAAAGCAATCAAATAAATCCTTTGCTCTGTCTCCTTTCCCCAACAGTTAACTAAAAGTACGTAAACATCTTCTCTGACAATGGTTCCTCCAAACCAAGCTCACCAAGCTCACCAACCTCCTCGGCGAACGCAACCACAATCGCTAACGCAATCGCAACCTCGACCACAAGCGCTTCCGGGCAGGCGTATGAACCCTGTCCTATGCATCATCGTCGCCCTCGTCCTCTTAGGACTTCTTGTGGGTCTTGCTATATTGATCACATACCTCACCCTCAGGCCAAAGCGACTCATCTACACGGTAGAAGCCGCGTCGGTCCAAGATTTTGCTATAGGAAACAAAGACGATCACATTACCGCCAAATTCAGCTATGTGATCAAATCATACAACCCGGAGAAACATGTCTCCGTAAGATACCACTCCATGCATATCTCCACGGCTCACCATAACCAGTCGATTGCTCACAAAGAGATCTCTCCTTTCAAGCAACGTTCTAAGAACGAGACGAGGATCGAGACGCAGCTTGTGTCGCATAACGTGGCACTGTCTAAGTTCAATGCCAAGGACTTGAGGGCTGAAAAAGCGAAAGGGACGATCGAAATGGAAGTGTATATAAGTGCTAGAGTGAGCTACAAGACGTGGATATTCAGGTCGAGGAGACGTACGTTGAAGGCTGTGTGTACGCCGATTATGATCAACGTTACGGCGAGCTCCTTGGATGGATTCCAGAGAGTGTTATGCCGAACTCGTCTTTAGTTTGAACTATTATCATCTTGCATTGGTTCCAATTTGTGTGAAAATTTGCTATGTGCCCTTGATTGATTGAGTGTGTGTGTGTGTTTTTCTTTCAAACTTTCTTCTTTTGGTTTTGTTCTTGCCAGTCATTCCAATTGTCTTTTCATAATTAATTATTCTTTTTTTTTTCTTTTGGGTTAAAATGCTCTACATATTCTTTTTTATTGCTCCGTAATATTCAATTTGTTGGAATATGGATTTTATATTGATTCAATAATATTTGTAACTTTATTGAAAGTCTACATTTTTTTAGAACATAGATGTTATGTAAAAACCTGAGACTACATGCAAACTAGTACGTTGCCCGGATATGTCGGGGATTTCTAACAAAACTTTGATATAACCAACATAAACTATTTGATGGAGGTTAATTCCTAATTAAGCAGAGAGTTAAAACAAACATAAACTAGCCACCAGATAAACAGACAGTTAACAAAAAAAAGTATACATGTAGAGATACAGAGATTAACAACTATTTTTAGCAGTGCCTACACAGCGCGTCAATTCCTTTTAATAAAGACAAAAAGTGACATGAAGATTTCTGTGTGTTTGTATTTTCCCTGGAAACTGTAAATCCCTTCCCAGTTGATTTCTTCTTCTCCAAAGAAGAAATAGACTAACCGAGCCATCCGGGATGGAAGAAGAAATGGATACATTATATAACGCAACCTACTGGGCCGAGTTCTCATATCGTGGATATGGCATAAGTGAAGACGGGACCTTGTTCTGCGAACAATTACCTCATGTTGTGAGCTCTGGTGGTATGTGGGAGATGCGACTATTACAGTCAAAAGGGTTGACGTTCTGGGAATACAGTCTTCCTGTTACCGAGGCCGTAATCGTTTCAGTACTCTGTTTATGGCAACTTTTCTATTTCTTGCTAAAGAAGTTACGTCTCCCCGTGCCAAAGTTCACCTCCATGATGCTTGTAAGAGATTTTGTTCTTTTGTTTGACTATTTTATTTTTTGTTTTGGCTTTGATTGATGGGAAATTTATTGAAAATGTTAAAAGGCCGGGGCAGCTTTGAGCCAGACAAGTCTTTTGCCGGATGACTGGACGATCAAACAGATATTTTTTCCGGATGATCTTAGGCCAAAAGTCCCTGATACGATTGGTGGCTTCGCTTTTGTCCTTTATTGGTTCCTCGAAGGTGTTAAGATGGATGTTGGGATGGTTAAGAAAACAGGTTCGAAAGTGGTAGTAACAGGAATGGTCACAGTTCTTTTCCCCATTTTCGCGGCTAACATGGTGTTTGGTAAGCTAAGAGAGACAGGGGGGAAATACTTGACAGGAGTTGAATACAGGACAATTTTATTCATGCAGTCCATCTCAGCGTTCACGGGTATCTCAAGGCTAATAAGAGATCTCCAGATCAACCACTCAGAGTTCGGCAGGATCGTGCTTTCGACGGCTATGGTGGCGGATGTAACGGGTTTTGGTGTTAATCTAGTTGCCCTTGTGGCGTGGTCGGACTGGAGGGTTTCTTCCATGCAAGGCGTAGGACTTGTCGGATTTGTCATAGTCATGATTTGTGTTGTGAGACCTGCCATGTTTTGGGTGATCAGACGGACACCCGAAGAGAGACCCGTGAAGGAATGCTTCATCTACATCATCATGATTTTGGCCTTCGGTAGTTTCTATTATCTGAAGAGGCTTCGCATGTTTCCAGCAGTTGGACCCTTCATTTTGGGTTTGTGTGTGCCTCACGGTCCTCCTTTAGGGTCTGCATTGGTACAAAAGTTTGAAAGCTTTAACAGTGGAATACTTTTGCCACTTTTCTTGTTCTTCCCAATGCTGCAAATCGATGGACCTTGGTTAGTTGACCAGATCGGTCAATTACGGCATTATGATGGTCAGATGTACGAAGCCTTGACCATCATCGTCGTTGTCTTCGTTGCCAAGATTATCTTCACAACGATTCCTCCATTGCTAGCCAAAATGCCTCTAACCGACTCTTTCGTTATGGCACTCATCCTCAGCAATAAAGGAATTGTGGAGCTGTGTTATTTTATGTACTCTGTTGAAGCCAGAGTGAGTTCTAATCTTTTGATCTTTAATTTCAAGACAATCCTATTCTCCAACTCTAAAGACTAATTTGTGTGTGTGTGTGTGTTTACTTTTTCTTGTTTTATAACATTCTTTTTGTGTTTAATAATTTACAGGCTCTTCAAGCGAAGTCCTTCACGACAATGGCTCTGATGATTCTAATAAGCTCTACGATATTACCAGTGACGGTACATTATCTATATGATTCGTCAAAACGATTCATTTCTTTCCAGAAGCGGAATCTAATGACCTTGAAGCTTGGATCAGAGCTGAGGTTTGTACTGTGCATTCACAAAGCAGACCACATAGCGGGGATGATCAACCTCCTAGAAAAATCTTTTCCTTTAGAAGATTCCTCAATCATTTGCTACGTGCTTCACCTCGTGGAGCTTGTGGGTTTGGACAATCCACTCTTCATCTCCCACCAAATGCAAACGGCTGAACCCGGAAGCCGGTCTTATTCAAACAACGTCTTAATCGCCTTTGATAGCTTCAAACATTACTGGAAATCAGTAACGCTGGAACTTTTCACATCCGTTTCAAACCCAAAGTACATGCACCAAGAGATTTACTCACTCGCTCTCGACAAGCAAGCTTCTTTCATCATGCTCCCTTTCCACAGAATATGGTCCCTTGACCAGACAACGGTTGTCTCTGACGATGTGGTGCGTAGGAACACTAACATCAACATCTTGAGACAAGCACCTTGCTCCGTGGGGATCTTTGTCCATCGCCAAAACCTTATATCTTCGCAAAAGAGCAAACACTCTTTTAAGGTACATATACTGATCAGTTTTGGTTGTTTCAAACGCTAATTTCTGTGCGCTTCAAATTTGTGTTTTACATGTGAGGGATGTGTCTAAAACCAGGTGTGCGCAATTTTTGTGGGCGGGAAAGACGATAGAGAAGCCTTGGCATTGGGGAGGCAGATGATGAGGAATCAAAATGTGAGCCTAACAGTGTTGAAACTAGTCCCAGAGACAATGGCTGGGATGACTACAGGATGGGATCAGATGCTGGACACGGCAGAGGTTAAGGAGGTACTAAGGAACAATAACACAACTGCTGGAGCGCAACATAGTTTTGTGGAATTCGTGGAGGAGACAGTTAAGGACGGTTCCGACACATCAACACTCCTTCTCTCGATTGCTAATTCTTTTGATTTATTTGTGGTGGGGAGAAGCGCCGGAATCGGGACCGACGTGACGAGTGCCCTGACTGAGTGGACGGATTTTCATGAGTTAGGCGTGATCGGAGATTTGTTGATATCTGAAGATTTTCCCCGCAGAGCTTCGGTGCTGGTGGTGCAACAACAACAGAATGTAGCTTGTAGATGATATTACTTACATTGGCGTCCNTGGGGATCTTTGTCCATCGCCAAAACCTTATATCTTCGCAAAAGAGCAAACACTCTTTTAAGGTACATATACTGATCAGTTTTGGTTGTTTCAAACGCTAATTTCTGTGCGCTTCAAATTTGTGTTTTACATGTGAGGGATGTGTCTAAAACCAGGTGTGCGCAATTTTTGTGGGCGGGAAAGACGATAGAGAAGCCTTGGCATTGGGGAGGCAGATGATGAGGAATCAAAATGTGAGCCTAACAGTGTTGAAACTAGTCCCAGAGACAATGGCTGGGATGACTACAGGATGGGATCAGATGCTGGACACGGCAGAGGTTAAGGAGGTACTAAGGAACAATAACACAACTGCTGGAGCGCAACATAGTTTTGTGGAATTCGTGGAGGAGACAGTTAAGGACGGTTCCGACACATCAACACTCCTTCTCTCGATTGCTAATTCTTTTGATTTATTTGTGGTGGGGAGAAGCGCCGGAATCGGGACCGACGTGACGAGTGCCCTGACTGAGTGGACGGATTTTCATGAGTTAGGCGTGATCGGAGATTTGTTGATATCTGAAGATTTTCCCCGCAGAGCTTCGGTGCTGGTGGTGCAACAACAACAGAATGTAGCTTGTAGATGATATTACTTACATTGGCGTCCCATTCTTTTTATTCATGTATATTATATCAAAATAGAAATACACTTCTCACACGAGACACATTTGTAGCCCAAAACTTTTAATGTGAGAGTTTCATTCACTTTTTAATTTTTATCCCCAGAGATTTCACTACAATCAAATTTGGAGTTTACAAGTTTTAATCTCATTTTTGCTAATACAATTATAAAGAGAAACGAGTAAAATAATAATAATCACAAAGCATATATATATAGGCTTAAAATATCCACTTGATCATTCGAGATGATATAGATATTAAGATATATATACCAACCAATGGGAGTTAAGATATATATACACATACTCGTATTTCTTGATAGCTCTAAGACCACAATTACGAGTACTGAATCTAATGCCTAATGATCACTTAGCTTGGAACTTAATCATATATGTGTATGCTTTACATTGGGTACGTTGTAGCACCGAACTCACATATATAAATTTGGACAAATTGACTAAGAGATTAATTTTATATCTTGATCTTGATTACATGCATGGTTACTAATCTTACCTCGCCTTGATTAGTAATTACTACTTTATAGTCTCTTTAATATCCATTATTCTTTGCTTTATGATTTGGTTTAATTTGCATGCTTAGTTGTTCGAATTAATCAATTAACATAATCAATTAAATGCCCATTTAACCAAAACTTGGAAAAGAACACAAATGTTTTTATTTTTTATTTTTATAACCTAAATATACTTATATTGTATTGTATTAATGTTGATTAGCTGTATTCACAATCATACGTGTGTTAATGTTGACAAGGAACTAGAAGATTGTGAATAATACAGGCTTTCTCTAGCTATAAAAAGAAAAGAAAAACAAACTGAAAGAGCTAACTAATACCTGTGAACTTGGAGATGCGTATCTGTTGTTTGCTGGTCATTCAACGTTAGTCAAAATTTATAACAAACCCTTCCTAGTATTAATTATCTGTGTTTGGTTTTAAACTTTTCCTAGTTTTCTATCTCCTCAACAAACGAAGAGAAGCTTCAGATCTTGATCCCAATTAGATCTTGATCACAAAGCTTCTCTTCGTTAACTTTTTTTGACTTTAATTTCCTCTAAAATGAGTAAAGCTTTGGACAGGAATTATTGGGATGTGTCACGGAGAGGCTACAAGGAAGACAATAAGACGTCTCGTTTCTGCGAGACACACCCTTTCATAGTAAACTCCCACGGAATATGGGAAGTGATTAGTTACGACCCAACAGGGATGAGCTTCTGGGAGTATCCCCTCCCGAATCTTGAGATCCTAATATTTTCTACCTTCCTTATTTGGCGGCTCCTCGACTTCTCATGCAACAAAATCGGTCTTTGATTTCCAAGATTGGCCTACATGATGATCGTGAGTTTTCTTAATATCCATCCTCCACACCCTCGTTTTAATATATTTTAATCATCACGACGCAAATTTCTGAATTATTGTAATGTCTTGTTGTTGAAGGCAGGGGTAATCTTAGGTCAAACTTGTCACTTAAGCAACAAGTCTTGGCTCCATAACATTTTTTTCCCTGATGATAAACGACCTAAAGTCGCCGAGACCCTAGGGGCTTTCGGGTTCCTTTTATATTGGTTCCTCAAAGGTGTGACCATGGATGCCGGGATGCCATTTAGGATGGGGAAAAAATCAGGTGTGCTCGGGTTAACCACAATGATTGTACCCGTGATTTGTGGCACCTTCGTCTTTAGATGGAGAGAACGAAGAGGGTTCGCAAGCTTGTTAAGGACGGAATACAGGTTGATCATATTCTTGCAAAGCATATCCGCATTTACGAGCGTCGACACACTCCTAAAAGACCTCAAGATCAAACACTCAGAGTTTGGGAGGATAGCGCTCTCTGGGGCTATGGTGACGGACATGTTGGCTTTTGTTCTAACATTTTTTAATGCAATCTACTATGAAGGATACCGTGGCGTCATGCAAACCATAGGTTTCTGCACCTTTGTGGCGCTTATGATTTATGTTGTGAGGCCGTCTATGTATTGGGTGATCAAGCAGACTCCAGAAGGGAGGCCGGTCAAGGATGTCTACATATACTGGATTTTGGCGCTTGCTTTTGCCTCGTTCCATTATTTTATCAAGCTTCTTCATCTTTTTGGACCCGCGGGATCGTTTGTTTTAGGCTTGACTGTTCCGAATGGCGATCCTCTAGGTACTACTTTGGTTCAAAAGTTTGAGAGCTTTAATCTTGGAGCTATCTTGCCACTCTTTGGATCACTGACCACGATGCAATTAGATCTCTTATCGTTGCTAAAAGAGTGTAGAAGTTTCGTACGTATGGAGGGTCAAGTTTATGAGGTCATTTCCTTTATTCTTTTGGTGAATTCCACAAAATTCATTGCTTCCACCATAGCTGCGTATTCTTTCAAAATGCCCTTAAGAGACTCTTTTGCTTTAGCCTTTGTTTTTAATAATAAGGGGATCTTCGAGCTCGCCTATTACACGTTCGCAGTTGAAATAAAGGTGCGTTCAATAACTCTATATCTATAAATAGGAAGACTAAATATATAGTTTATTTGTCATATTAACATCGAAAATCTTTCACAGCAAATAAGGCCAGAGGTTTTCACAATCCTAGCTACCTTCACCCTCTTCAACTCTATATTTATACCAATGGCCTTGGAGCTCGTGCATGACCGAACCAAAAGATTCAAATGCTACCGAAAAAGGAATTTGATCATCTTGAAAGAAGGCGCGGAGCTCCCATGTCTTATATGCGTCTCCAAACCTGATCACATAACTTCGATGACCAACCTTTTGGAAGGTTTCAACCCATCAAAAGATTCTCCAATGGCGTGTAACATACTTCACCTCATTGAACTTTTGGGTCAAGCCAATCCCATGTTCATTTCCCACCAGTTGCAACAACCAGAGCCCGGGAGTACGTCTTGTTCGGACAATGTCATAAACTCCTTCCGTCGCTTCCAGAAAAATTTCTTTGACTATACATCACTGGATATTTTCACTTCCGTCTCCATGTCTCAACACATGCATGAGGACATTTGTTGGCTAGCCCTATCCAGAAGCCTATCGCTAATTGTGCTTCCTTTCCATCGAACCTGGTCTTCTGATCGATCCACTATTATTTCCAACGATGATAAGCTGAGAATTCTCAACATTAACGTCCTGAAACGAGCCCCATGCTCTGTTGGAATCTTCATCTATCGCAAGCCCATCGTCGAAGCTCATCTGGCTAAGTACCAGAGCAAGGTATAGTGTACCCAAAAATATATAACACTTTTCATTTTTTTTTAACCTAATTAAGAAAGTTCTCATCTCTGCAGATATGTTTGATTTTTAACGGTGGAAACGACGATATAGAAGCTTTGGCGATAGCAAATCGAATGAGACTGACAGAAAAGGGAACAAGCCTAACGATCATAAGATTCATTCCAAAATTTGCTGAATCGGATAACCAGGAGTGGGAGCAGCACCAAATGGTTAATCTTAAGGAGAACGTGAGTAACATTATTGGGTCCAACGTTAAAAAAAATGATGACAAGGTGAAATACATCGATAAGGCGGTTTCTGATGGATCTGAGACTTCAAAAACCTTACGAGCAATGGCAAATGATTATGACTTGTTTATCGTTGGAAGAAGCAGTGGAATAGGTACTGAGCCTACTAGCGGAATTAGTGAATGGACAGAGTTCGATGAATTGGGACCCATTGGAGATTTATTAGCATCACATGAATATCCTTCGAGAGCATCAGTGTTGGTTGTACAAAAACAAGAGTACATTCATCATACAAAAAGCCAAAAAAGGCGATCTAAGAAGTAATCTGAGATGATATATTCTCAGGATCATTTGTTTAATGTTGTAATTCTTCTCTACATCAAAGATTAGTTTAGAAAGTTATGGAGTTAAATGATTCGAGTTTCTTCTAATATGATAACTTAACGATTTTGATCAAATTATATTAAATCCTCAACCAAGGTTTTGAAAATAGCAAGCGCATGCTTAGCTAGAGAGTCCGCCGATACATTAGCATAGCTAATAATAATTTTTTTAAATCTATCTATACATTTTTGGAGTACAAATTTGTCTCTTTTTTTTTCACATCCGGGTCAGGTTTTTTTAAAGAATTTAAACCGATTCAATAAATCGGATTTTTCCTTTCCTTATCACACGGGCCGGGTTATTTTAAAACAATTTATCCGCTTGTGATAATCGGATCTTCCCTAAAATTTAACTAATATACAATTTGCAACATACCTAAAATATCTAAAGTACACAAACAATTTGGTAAGTAGTTATGCCTATATTTATCAGAATCGATCCATATATTTTAAGGGATATTGTCTTAATTTTAAATCTGATCATGGATAAGAAATTTAAGGAAATCTAAAAAAATAATAAATTAATTTAA
>NC_025701.1:3203891-3279983 GCF_000633955.1 Camelina sativa | reverse complement strand
AATTTGTTATCATAAATTACGTGGTTAATTTAAGGAAACAAATATTGGTTTATTAAAAATGGAAATAGATAACGTTAGATTTTCAAATTTTTTCAAAAAAATTATAATATTTTATGGAAATAAAAAAATAATTATAAACAAGAAAATAACTAATGAAATATCTTTAAAAGGAATATGCTCTTCAATATTGATTTCAAGTCGATTAATAAGAAAGTATTACAAAAATATATTTAAATTACAGGCAATATATACATATCCGTAAACTATTATTTTAAAACTTATGAAAATATTTTAATGTTTAGTTAAATAACGGATCTACAAAATCCTATTTTTGTGTAAATTCTAATTTTAAAAATATTAAGTTTAATAAAAATAAATAACGATTAAAAGTTGAAATTAAAATCTGTAATAAATTTTTATCGACTGTGGTTTGAAATTAATTGTAGATAATTTAAAGAATTAATAATTGATATTATATTTCCGATATCCTGAAAATTTTAATAAGATTTGTTGTTATACTTATAAATTAAAGATATTCTTTTAGTCATGTAACAAATATTAAAACAAAATATGGGTAAATATATGATGACGAAATTTGTGGAAACCATCAACGAACAATTAGGAAATTTATGCAATATTTATGGCAAAAAATATCTTAACAATAAATGAAAAATTTCAAACAGATATCTAACTTTTTCCCATACCATTTTCCTATATATATAACGTAGTATTTGTGTTTAAGCCTTGAATATATACATATTTTTTTGTTTCAATTTTGATAGCACATATTTTTTTTGTTCTTTTTGCTAATTGTAGTAGAATCTAATTTGAGTTTTTATGCTGATTTCAGCGTTCAAATGGAGCATGAGACGGTTGTTTCTCCACTTGTGTGTCACTATCTCTTCAAACCAATGGTACTTTAATCTATTAATTCTTAATTTTTCTTATTTTTTTTGGTGGATTTTATATTATGGTGAGTTGATCTTTATTTTACCTAACACACCTTTTGAATGGAAAAACTTAAAAATCGAGCTCTTATTAAATCATCAAAAATATTAATCATGATATATAGAAGATCTGGAAGAGTTGTTGATAGAAAATGGATCCTCAAACCGACTCATCGAGCTAAATGATAATTTTTGTACTTTCCTGAATTTTAAAATTCTTGGTTGAATTGTCTATTAAACCAAAGAAAAAACCAGGATACAGTTTATACTTTGATGTAGGGGGATGTTATTGCAGGGAAGATTTGGGCAGGTCGCAACATATTGATGTTTGATTGTGCAAGGGAAAGAGAATTATTGCAGAGATTGGATGTCAACCATCCGAGCCAAAAGGTGCCATCGATTATTTGGATTGCTGGTGATATGAATTAGTACAAACAACTAAACATTTCAAAATGTTAATATTTTCATGAGCGGAATGTTAAATGATGTAATTTTGTCTCTTTGATTTTGTTTAAAAGTGATTTTGTATATTATTAATTTGTGTGTTTTGTTATTGAAGATGGAAAACTTTGCCTCGATATTTTGGACTCGGAATCTAACTCATGTGAATGTGATACACATAAATATTAAGAATTTAATTGTTTGGTATATTTCTATTTTTTATTTAAGATAGATAATAATAAGGGTGTGTTTATGCATGGTTTTAGCCATGGAAAATGTTGGATCACACAAGAATCAAGTACAAAAAAGATATAACTAAACTATACTAATTAATCTTATTACGACAAATAGAAAAAAAAACAAAAGAAGAAGAGAATTTTTAGATTATATTGACTTTTTCAATTATGAAAATAGTTATTATATTTGTAATATATAATCTAACCACAATATACTATTTTGAAAAATAGCATATTCTTTATATATTTTTTCTGATTTTAGATTCATTCACTATCTAAAAAAATGGAAATATTATCAGTTTTCAAAAATATTAATTTAAATTATATATTTTATATACTATGTTCATAGGTGAAAATAATTTATTTATACTATTATTTTTAATTATAGTTGTCTTTACATATAATAAATACAAATATGATCATTCTTTTTGTATAAATGGAATTTAAAACAAATCGAATATTAAACTGATATGGATCTGGATTATGAACGTTAATATTCCTTAAAAAAATTAATATGTTTACAGACATTATCCCACACATATATAATATATAATAATTCTAATAGCAAACTAAGTTTTTGAAATCAATTCCGCACGTACGTGCGGGTCCGAATCTAGTCAAATATATTATGCTTGACACCAAGATTTTTTTGACCTACTTTCGTCTACTATAAATACTCTATGGAATTACATTTCTTATATCATCAAACACACAAATCTACTATTTCTTATATCGTGAATGCACCATTTTATTAAAAGCAAGAGACTCTCAAGAAGATGACATATGCCTAAAGAAGCTTGATTTAATTTGCAAGCTGATATGGTTGTTGGATTTAAATTTCTGTTTTAATATCTATCTTTGCGTTTGAACGGCTTCTTTTTAATGGCTATCATTTAGTCAAATTTTTATATAATTACTTTCCATGTCTATATATATTAATATATATCTTTGATGGAAAGAAAAATGTAGATATCAAATATTTTACAGTTGCTAATTCCTTTTTTGTGAATAGATTTTTTTTTTGTGTGTGTAGATTTTAGTTCTTGAATATTAATTTGTTTTTTTGGTTTTTTATAATAATTTTTTTTAAAACATTTCTAAAGTTTTTTATTTTCATTTTTCCTTTACACTACATATGTTTTTATATAAAAAACACGGCATGGGGGGTTATATGAGGGGAAAAATTTGATACAAATATTAATAAAAATAAAACCTATCATTATAACTCAATACTATAATAAGGGTTAAATTTATTTTGTTAACATTACTAATATTAGATTATATCAAATCGTATTAGTTTAATTAAGAGTGTAAAACAAAAATTGTCTAGCAGTATAACGTAACATATATATTTATATAAAATCAATAAATATACTCATAATACAAAATCATAAATTTTTATACAGAAAAATGGGGTAAATCCTAGTTAATAATAAAATTTGAGTATTTTCTTATGGCAGAGCTAGCCTACTGTATGATGATCTTCTTTCAACCTTAGCTGCCCTTGTTATCACAATTCTAATATAGATTCTCTTGTAATAACATGGTCTGCTTAACAAACAATGAATACCAAGTGTTAATTATAATAAATTACATTAGGCGTTAAAGATTGTTATTGAGGTCCTAATTAATGGATCATCACCCTATCTAAATGGCTATAGTGTTTATTTAGAGTGCCTAAGACCATCTTTAGTCAGAACCGGTAAAGATTGCTCAGAAAACAAAACAAAAAATATTTTTATTACATATTTTTATTTATTATTTATTTTTAAAAATATGTGCCAATAAATGAACGACACCTGTAAAGAACCGTTTCTCAAAGAATTCTCAAAATTCTCCAGCAGGTACGATTACTCTCTCTTAACTTTTCTCTCTCATATTTTTATTATTTTTTTAACAAAAGTAACACTAAAGATGCCCTAAGGAAATCATTTTGTTTTAAAGCAATACAGCTTAAAAAGGCCAAAAAACAAAGATAACACCTGGACCGTACAATCCCTATATTTATACCTAATGCTAATTTTAGAGATTTATTTTTTTAATTTTTTTTAAGAGATTTTTTTATGGGATCTGTGTGATATCCATTTGACCGGTTTTTTTTAGTTCTTCCTTTGACTGCAAAACCTTTCCATTGTCTAAGTTTTTTTTTTTTTGTTTCGTTTTGTTTTTGGTTTTACATAGACAAAGGTTATTTGTCTCAAATGGATGCAGAATATGCGACTTGGCGCCAAGAAGTCATGTTGGACGACGATGGGAAAAGAGCAGAGATGGGGGGGAAGATGGTTTGCGATGTAAGTCCACATATATTGTTGAACTCACACGGCGTAACAGAAAAGTTTGCTTCCGAATCTACGGGAATGGAATTTTGGCAGTACCCTCTTCCTCAACTGGAGATCATAATTCTCTCCACATTTGTATTCTGGCGTTTTTTTGATATCTTGTTCAAGAAGTTACGTGTTCCTATCCCTAAGTTTACCTCCATGATGCTTGTAAGTAAGTAGGAGCTAGGTTTCTAATAATGTCCAGATTTGATCAGCGATGTTCGGATAAATATAATATCACACAATTTCTCTTGTTTTTTTTTTTTAAAAGGTTGGGGCAGTCTTTAGCGAGGTGTTTCAGTGGCTGGAAATGTCACGGCTTCAGCATATATTTATCCATGATAACAAGTATATGCCAAATGTTGCTGAGACTATTGGTGCATTTGCTTTTACCCTAGATTGGTTCCTAAGAGGAGTGACTACGGATGTTGGAATGATCAAAAAGTCTGGAACGAAGAGTGTTGTGATTGGACTCACCTCAATGATCATCCCATTGCAACTCGGAAAAGTCATTTATTCATCTAGAGAGAAATCAAGTATCCCGACCATGACAGACATGGAGTATGCTGTAATGATATTCACCATGAGCATGACGCCCTTCACTTGCCTCAACATGCTCCTTACCGGCCTCAAAATAGTTCACACTGAGTTCGGCCAAATAGCTCAGTCATCTGGGATGGTAACGGATATGCTTGCCTTTTTCTTGAGTGTATGGAAAAACATAAGCCGCGACGAAATTAATAAGATACGTATGGGAGTTGGTTTGATGCTATTCTTTATTTGTTTGTATCTTGTGCGGCAATTTATGCATTGGGTTATCAGACATACGCCAGAAGGAGCGCCAGTGAAGAACATCTACCTCTCCATCGGTCTCTCGCTGGCTTACTTATCCTATCTTTTCTGGAGTCACTTCTTATTCTTCGGACCGTTGGGTGCATTTGTTCTTGGTTTGGCTATCCCTAACGGACCACCATTAGGATCACTTTTTATACGAAAATTCGAGAGTTTCAATGAGGGAATTTTTTTACCCCTCTTTGGATCACTTAGCATGATTAAACTAGATTGGTCATATATAGGAAAGGGGTTTGGTAATGGAAAACAGGATCATATGTTTGAGTGTTTTTCATTCCTTTCCATCTTATACATTGCGAAACTTGCTACTTCGTTCTTAGTCGCCCTAGCTGCAAGGATGCCCTTGCGAGACTCAATTATCCTAGGTATTATTATGGGCACCAAGAGTAGTTTCGAGTTGGCTTTCGTCCTCCAAGCCTTCGAAAATAACGTACGTAAGAATATTTTTGCTATATATAGTCATATATAATTTAATCATAGGTCATCATAATTTTGTATATTCTATGGTTTAATGTTTCTAATGTCTCTCATACTTTAACAGAGGATTGGACTGGAGCTCTTTACGCTCCTGGGCGTATACATTTTGGTAAACTCTTTGTTAACACCAATGGCTATACATTTCTTGTATGATCGGTCGAAGAGATTAGTGAGTTACAAAAGAAGAAACTTAATATATAACTCAGAACTGCAAACGCTGGTGTGCATCAACAAGCCAGACAACATAACATCGATGATTAGCCTTCTTAGAGCTACTTCCCCAACTAAAGACTCTCCAATGAGGTGTAGTGTTCTTCACCTAAACGAGCTAGTGGGTCAAGCTACTCCCACGTTTATCTCCCACCAGCTTCAGAAACCAAAGCCTGGAAGTCGGTCTTATTCCGAAAATGTCATAAGCTCTTTCCAACTGTTTCAAGAGACTTATTGGGACTCCGCTTCCATAAACATGTTTACGTTTTTAACTTCCGCTAAAGAGATGCATGAACACATATGTTGGTTTGCTCTTGATAAAGGTTCAAATCTTATCCTCCTCTCGTTTCACCGCTCTTGGGGGGCTAACGGATATGGCATTACCTCTGACGATCAAAACCTAAGAGGTCTTAATCGTAGCGTCCTAAAACGAGCCCCTTGCTCTGTCGGAATCTTGGTTCATCGCAAACCAATCTGGAACCCTAAATCCGTAGAATCTCCGTGCCGCGTACGTAACTCTACATTTTCTTTTATTTTTACATGAAGAAAAGATGTTGAATCTTTCTTGATTATTGAGTGCAGGTATGCTTGATTTACGTGGGTGGGAATGACGACAAAGAGGCCTTGGCATTAGCTAACCACATGAGAGGTAACCAAAAAGTGAATCTAACGGTGATGCGTCTGATCCCTGCGCCTCATACCGAGGAGAGTAGCAAGAGGAGTCATGATGAAATGGCAGAGTACAAGAATAGTCTTGAAGAGAGGCCTCGAGATAACTCCAGCATCATTGAGCTGACAGTGGCTGATGGCACAGAGACTTCCACGTTTTTGCAATCCGTGGCTTACGACTATGATCTATTTGTAGTCGGTAGAAGAAGCGGGATTGGTACTACAGTCACTAGTGGACTTGGGGAATGGATGGAATTCGACGAACTTGGAGTCATCGGGGATTTGTTAGCATCTGAATATTTTCCTTCTAAAGCTTCCGTGTTGATCGTCCAACAACAAGAATGACTAGCCTAGCTTCAATCTTTTGTTATCTTGTATTACACACATAGGAAACCCATCGTAGACGTTTTTTTTTTTTGTGTTGTAATAATTAGAAAACACCCATAATGATGGAAAAATATGTATTTGGTGAAGAGGAGCTCATAAACACCAGGCCCACTAATTTGCAGATCGGCCCATTAGAGTTCTAAAATATCTTAGCCCGTTTAAGGTTGTCCTAAATTAGGCCCAGATTAAAGGAAAGAGACGCGGGCAAAACAATTCTGCCGCCATATCAGATACTGTACCTGGGTTTCTTCAAGGTTGCAACAGTTTGCCCTTTTCCAAAACCCTAAATTTCAAAATCGACTGATGTTAGCAATTCGATCATCAAATTGCCTCCGATACGTACATTGTCTCGCTACGAAAACTCAATTCTCCTCTTCCGTCTTGCTCTCTTTTAGCCGCAGAGTTTCCCACTTGCGCCTTAGCTCGTGCCACAGAGCCATGTCTTCTACCCGTCCTTCTGCATTTGACGCTCTTATGTCCAATGCTCGCGCAGCTGCCAAGAAGAAGACTCCTCAGACTTCCTCTGCCTTGTCTCGCTCGCCGAACAAAAGAAAAATTGAGGAAACCCAAGACGCTGATTTGGCCAAACCTCTTGTTTCCGAAGGTACAGTATCGAAAACTGAGGTTCCCGTAGAGCCTGTTTCTGATTCCGCGAAACCCAGATCGGATACGTCGTCGATTGCGGAAGATTCCAAGACCGGAGCGAAAAAGTCTAGGACTTTGAGCAAAGCTGATAAAATTGGCGAGATGAAGAGCAAAATTGGATTGTTGAAGAAGAAGCCCAATGATTTCGATCCTGAGAAAGTGTCTTGTTGGGAGAAAGGGGAGAGAGTTCCATTTTTGTTTCTTGCTTTGGCTTTTGATCTGATTTCAAATGAAAGTGGTCGAATTGTGATTACTGATATTCTGTGTAACATGTTGAGAACCGTTATTGCCACTACACCCGAGGATTTGGTTGCTACTGTTTATCTTTCTGCGAATGAGATTGCTCCTGCTCATGAAGGTATAGAATTGGGAATTGGTGAGGGTTCAATCATCAAGGCAATCTCTGAAGCTTTTGGTAGGACTGAGGATCAGGTTAAGAAGCAGAATACGGTATGTTGACTTTTTTTCTTTTCTGTTTACTTGTAAATTTGGTTGCTTTATAGTCCTGTCTAGTGGAATGTGATTGCAATAAGGTTTTAGAATGAGAAAGTTAGCAGTTCTGAAATTGTACTCCATTTATAGGAACTGGGAGACTTGGGGCTTGTAGCAAAAGGAAGCCGTTCGACTCAGACTATGATGTTTAAGCCTGAACCGTTGACTGTTGTCAAGGTTTTTGATACGTTTCGACGAATTGCTATGGTATGTTGAACTTATGATTGTTTGTGGCTTTTGAATGTTTAAAATTTTGGTTATTGATTTGAGTGAGATTCAATCAACGTTCTTTTGCTTGACATTAAGAGATGTGTGGGACTATTGCATGTTAACTATTGCAGGAAAGTGGAAAAGATAGTACGGAAAAGAAGAAGAATCGAATGAAGGCACTACTTGTGGCAACAACAGACTGTGAACCTCTTTACTTAACACGTTTACTTCAGGTATGCATCAATTGCCACAACTTTTTTCTGCTCATTCGTTTGGGTTCCTTATTCTGCAATTCTTAATTTACCTTGCAGGCAAAATTGCGTTTAGGGTTCTCAGGTCAGACTGTTTTAGCTGCCTTGGGACAAGCCGCTGTATATAATGAAGAGCACTCAAAGCCACCGCCTAATACCAAGTCTCCTTTAGAAGAGGTTTGCTTTCTCTTTTAGTTTTTTTTTTCTTTCTTTTTTCGGTATTTTCCACTTATATCAGAATCCTTTCTTTTTTGAGTTCTGTGAGTAACAATATAATTTTTGAGCTACTATAAGGAATTAAGAATGTTACGTGAGGCTTTAGGATCTCTATGTAGGTCACAGTTTACCTCCTATACATTTCTGTATATTTTTGGTTTCTTTTTCTGATGTTTTGAACGCGTGTAATTTTATGTCAAGTTTCCTGGATCCATCTTTTTGCCCTATCTTTGTAGGCTGCGAAGATTGTTAAACAAGTATTCACGGTGCTTCCTGTCTATGACATTATTGTTCCTGCCCTTCTAACTGGTGGTGTGTGGAATCTTCCAAAAACTTGTAACTTTACACTGGGCGTTCCAATTGGACCCATGCTTGCAAAACCAACCAAAGGTGTAGCAGAGATACTGAATAAATTCCAGGACATCGTTTTCACATGTGAATACAAATATGATGGAGAACGTGCACAGGTAATATATTGGTGTCTACTTAATTCGGATAAATGCTATACTTAGATCTGTCTTATTTAAGTATGTCATCATGGTTTGGCTTATCATCAATTAATTTCTGCAGATACATTTTATGGAGGATGGTACATTTGAGATATACAGTCGAAATGCTGAAAGAAACACTGGGAAGTATCCGGATGTTGCGATTGCGTTATCAAGGTTACCTTCTGGTGTAACTTGTTGAAAAACTTTAGAAAGAACCAATCTTTCTACTGAAGCTGTGAATCATCTCTATGCAGATTAAAGAAGCCCTCTGTGAAGTCTTTTATTTTGGATTGTGAGGTTGTTGCTTTTGACAGGGAGAAAAAGAAAATTCTTCCGTTCCAGGTAACTCATAAGTGAATAGCAAGGTTCTGATATACACGTATGGTTTCAGCCTTAATTCTGCCTATTCATTTTAGTATTCTATTTTAAATAATTGCCCGAGTAGTTTTCATCTTGTTAGCCACTAGCCAGTGAGTTAACAAAGTAAGCATAGCGATAACACCCTTGTAGATCAGATTTTCCGGTTTTGACACTGTCTAACCAACAATTTGTCCAACATTCTGAACAAACCTTGTTACATTTATGGATATTTTATGGCATTTTCCGCTGATAGTTTTGGTGATTGACCTAATTCCTCCTTATGATCATACTTAAGTTTAGTGTTGGTATGAAGAGGATTATTGAAATATATCAACTGTTATAACACTCTTTCTCATCTGGGTTAGTTTACTTTACTTGAAGCTAGCTACTTTGACTATTTGACTTGATTTGTAGTTTTATATTTTCTCGCTTTTTTCTCAGATTTTGAGCACTCGAGCCCGTAAAAACGTGAATGTCAATGATATTAAGGTTGGCGTATGCATCTTTGCTTTTGACATATTATATCTAAATGGCCAACAACTTATCCAAGAGAATCTTAATATTCGCCGAGAGGTAAGCCTATCAGTAAAACATAAATAGAATTTGTTTTCCCTTGGTTTCAATAAAGTAATTGTTATGTAAATATGTAATCATTTGTCTACACTTTGCTTCAACAGAAGCTATACGAATCATTTGAGGAAGAGCCGGGCTATTTCCAGTTTGCAACTGCTCTAACATCTAGCGATATCGATGAAATCCAAAAGTTTCTTGACGCATCTGTTGATGTTGGGTATATATCTTGATACTTCTCTGTATATGTAACAAGTACGGTGAACTTTGGTGTAAATTGTTGCCTAGCATTTGCATTTTTTACCTTCAGCTGCACTCACAGATAATTAGAGATTCTGGTAGATATTTACTGCTTCCGGATATTTTATTCTAGAGTCATCTTTTAAATGTTCAAGGGTATAATAAATTAAAAAATTGACCATGCTTGTAGATTGTTTGCCTAGCATCTTTCACCGTCAGCTGTGTTAACGGAAATTAGAGGTTCTGGTAGATATTTACTCATCTTGGGTATTCTATTTTAGATAGTTATCTGTTATATGTTTAAGGATATGATTAAATTTGCAAATTTTACCATGCCTGTAGTGATATATGAAATGACATTGACTTCTGCTTCATTGCCCTATGCTGTTTAGATTTCATCATGTGTCTTCTGGATAATAATTGTATTTTTAGCAATTTGATCCACACTTATTGTGAATTCTCTACAGTCTTATGTCTATATATTACATCAGCGTTTACCTTGTTATCTCAATAATGTTCAGGCTCTTCATCTATAAATTTTATTTTGCAGCTGTGAAGGTTTAATTATTAAAACATTGAACTCGGATGCTACCTATGAGCCTGCAAAGCGATCAAATAATTGGCTAAAATTGAAGAAAGACTACATGGACAGGCAATAGTCTTTTAAACATTTCTCTCAAATAAGTGTAAATCGAACAGTCCTTTACTGACTCTAGGGTAATATTCGCAGCATTGGAGACTCTATGGATCTTGTACCAATTGCTGCTTTCCATGGACGTGGCAAACGCACAGGTGAAAACCATTACGAATATATTGGATGATACATTTTCAACCTTTATGCTCCTAACAGAGCTATATGCGTTCCTTCTAGGTGTCTTTGGTGCATTTTTACTCGCTTGTTACGATGTTGATAAGGAGGAGTTCCAAAGCATTTGTAAAATCGGTCAGTCTAATACACCTTGGCATTTCATATTTTTTGTGTGCTGCTTTCAGTTTCTCAAGTTACTTACACCTTGGCATTTAATATTTTTTATGTGCTACGTTCAGTTTCCCAAGTTACTTATACCCTGGTTTTACGGTTTGGGCTACTAGGTACTGGATTTTCTGATGCCATGCTTGACGAGAGGTCGTCCAGTCTTCGCTCTCAAGTGATAACTACTCCAAAAGTAGGATAGCTTTTTCTTCTCTCTGGCCTCCTTTTTCTGCAATGTCATATATGTCTCTTGCCTGAATTCTTGTTAATTGTAATTATTCAAATATCCAGCAATACTACCGAGTTGGTGACGGCCTCACTCCAGATGTTTGGTTTGAGCCCACTGAGGTAGGATTATGTTCGCTTGTACTCAAAATGTTACCTTATATTTAACTGCTTTAATATTCTATCTTTATGGGTCAAAGTGAAAGCTAATATACATGCTTGCTTAAAGGTATGGGAAGTGAAAGCAGCTGACTTGACAATTAGCCCTGTGCACCGAGCAGCTACCGGCATTGTGGACCCTGATAAGGTTTAATATTGTCTGACTTATTTTCTTCTTTTTCCTTTTTGGTTTGAATCAATCTGCTGATATATTAAAACTTATAAAACCGTTGAGCTATTTTGATTTGTTTTCGAGCTGCCGGGAAATTGCTATACCTATTGACTGTTTCAATGTTTCGTCTAAAGGGAATTTCTCTTCGTTTTCCTCGTCTACTCCGTGTACGGGAAGACAAGAAGCCAGAGGAAGCAACATCATCTGAGCAGGTGAAGTCTCGTAACACTCGTATGTTTTCAATTCTGGAAAGATGAGACCAGGCTGGTTTTGAAGTTCTTTTTCCCTGCACATTTTCAGGTTGCAGATATGTACCAAGCTCAGAAACACAATCATCCAAGCAATGATGTCAAAGGTGAAGATGATTGAGCAACTGTAATCTGTTCTCGGAGCATACGATATTGCTTGCTTCTAACTAGCTAATGATGCAGATTGCGTGTTTGATGTTCTCAACAGTAACTGGTTGTGTAAAACTGATTTTAGGAAAAGTTAATGAGCCGTTCTGGAAAAAGTTCTAAATCATTGTCCACATGCTAGAAAAGAAATCAAATGTGCAAATATATCAGGCAAGGGTAAATAATAAGATTATGCTTGCTTTTACGGTGAGGTTAGAGCTTATTCACAAATAGATGATTTAGTAGCATAAGTACAAAAAGTGTCTTCTAGTTCTAGTAACGCCTGAAAAACTTGGGAGACCTGTTCAAGCTTTAGGCCGAGGTACTCAGTTGTTCGAGTTATGTCTTCCTCTGTTGTCTATTATCATTCACCAAAGAGACGGAATCATGAAAACAAAAGAAGCAAAAAAGTGGAATTTTAGTTAATTAAATCAGTACAAAAGAAGCAAAAGAAGCAAAAAAAGTGGAATCTAACAAAAACGTTAAGAAAAGACAATAGATGTACAAGGTCAAAAGAGTAATTCCGAAACATGTAATAGGTCTACAAATTAACTCATTAATTAATTTCAGAATTTCTTTTAAGTGATTATCATCTAAATCAATAAAACTTTGGATTAGTGTTCCAATAATACTCCTTAAACCTCTTGGTGACGCAGAGGTTTTGAACTCGAACTGGAACTGAAACTGAAACTGAAACGCCGTAACAAAAAATCAATCTCCCTGAAAGAAGAAAATCGCCGTAGTTTGTGTTTCGTCGGACGAAGAAGAACAAATGGATCCCGACAGGTAGTCCACTTTTTATCTATCCACTAACATGGTTTGTGATATTGAGTATCATAATTGGTTTGTTATAATCTTGGCGAAATCCGATGAGAGCTGAGGATGGTCTTTTGTTACGGAACGATCATAATAGCTTATTTGCTTGTAGAAACTTTACCTTCCTACGTCGTTGTTATGACTCAAGTCGAGATCTTTGACTCAAGTTTGAGCCAAAGTTTTTGTTTCCGAATTGATTCGTTGAATAAAAATTTGAAACTTTTGCTATATTATAAGGTTGAATTCTCCAAGCACCTGTACTGTTACCATTGAGGTGTTGGGCCACGAATTAAACTTTGCTCAGGTAATGTATATAACTCTTATTTTTCCTTGAATGCTTACATTTGAACTTAAAATACATGTCTTTGAATGAGATCTAACGAAGTCCCAGCTGTATTTTCACCTTTTTCATGTCTTAGTTCTTTCTTACTTTTGAGTCATCTATTTGTCATCTTCCATGTTCAATGCTTCTAATGCTGTGTCATGATGCCTCGATTCTATATGGAAGGATCCAAATTCGAAGCATTTAGGAACCACCGTGTGGGATGCGTCCATGGTGTTTGCCAAATATCTGGTATATGATCTTTCTTATCCTCAGAGATTAACTTCTATGACTGTGTAATATAGATTGGTATACCGTAGAAGAGACTTGATTAATGATGGAAGTTTCTAAGGCTTCACCAAATGCCTAAACCAATCCATAATGGTTTCAATGCATTCTCCTCTCTCTCTCTTTTTTTTTAACTCTTTAGCTCTCAACTAGCCGTAAGTTCTGTTGCTGAGCTGGCAAAAGCTAGAACTCCCAGCTTAGCTTAACCGTAGGCTAGCTACCATAGTCCTGCACTGGACTTAACAAGAAACCTTATCATACTTCCTGCTTTAAAAATTTCAGGGGAAAAATTGCAGGAAGGGAAGGTTTAGTCCGTCCAAACTGAAAGGAAAGCGTGTTATTGAGCTAGGAGCAGGTTGCGGCGTTGCAGGATTTGGTATGTAGATAACATGTATGTATTTATATCTTAAAGGATTCCCCTTTCTTGTGTATGACCTTACCTTTGCTTAAGACTAGAAATTTGGTATCTTAAACTGGAGTTTTGTGTTCATGTGCAAGCTTTGGCGATGCTGGGGTGTGATGTGGTTACAACTGATCAAAAGGAGGTATTACCACTGCTTAAGAGGAATGTAGAATGGAATACCTCCAAAATCTTGCAGATGAATTCTGGTTCAGGTTTGTGTTGACACTGTCTTCAGTCTTCTCTAAGTAGGCATATTGCTTCTTTTACTGCCATAATCTGTAGCATCTGCATCTTTCTTCATCTAATTGTGCCATAGATAAGTTCTTCGTAGAACCAACTGGCTTACTTTATCGAGTTACAAGAAATTTTTGAATGGTTATCTTCTTTTAGTTAGTGTCTAATGAAGTTGTCATTCCTTGTAGCATCGTTTGGATCACTCCGAGTTGCAGAACTCGACTGGGGAAACGAAGATCATATAAGGGCCGTTGAGCCGCCCTTTGACTATGTCATCGGTACTGATGTTGTAAGTTAATCGGAATATTCAAATAGTTCATGATAATTGTTTTGTTTAGTGAGACTGTATTCAGCCCAAGGGAGTTGTGACTGAACTCACGTTCAATTTGTTTAAGGTATATTCCGAGCAGCTTTTGGAACCTCTATTGCGTACAATACTTGCGTTATCAGGGCCAAAGACAACAGTTATGGTATGAATTAAGATACTTGGGATTTGCTTAATATTATCGTTGGAACTACAAGATGATTGGTTATTGTTTTTTTTTCTAGTTGGGATATGAGATACGTTCCACTGTTGTTCATGATAAAATGCTCCAGATGTGGAAAGACAACTTCGAAGTCAAAACCATACCTAGATCTAAGGTAAACAACAACACTGATGGCACAGTCACTGTTAAAACTTCGTTAACTACGCAATCTCTTAGTCTGGAATGGAATCTGCAGATGGATGGTGAATACCAAGACCCGAGCATTCATCTGTACATCATGGCACAAAAGTCTCCTGCCGGGAGTTCTGGAAACGTGACTCGGGATGAAGCTACTGTTGACACAGACAAAACAAAGAGCGAGATGAAAGTCCCAGCCGGAGAATGCCATGATTTACCAAACCAGTTGGAAGAGGAAGCCGTTGCAACACATCATCCCCGTCTTAAGGAAGATAGTTTGCTGATGAGACTACGGGACGGAAAGCTAAGTGAATGGGAGATGAGAAGGTATGGTACAGTTGCTGCACAGCTTCTCCGTGACGTTAAGATAGATGTTCAGGTGCGTGTTGTTATGAAATCTCTCTTTAAAAAAAAAAAAAGGTGAAATCATTTTGTGTAAAAGTTCTTTGATTTTGTTTGTAGGTGAAAAAATGACTTTGCACAAGCGACTTTCAGAGCCATCTCAAGACTTCACCATTGTGATTTTTACTTTTTGGTATCATGGACAATGTATACATTGAACGAGTCCTATAGACCTTTCTTTCACTGATTTAGCTGTTTGTGCTTCTGTGATGTGCTTCATACTCAAACTAATTCTTTGATAAAATCGCAGATATATATTTCGTTTGAAGTAATAGTTCGTTAATTCTTGTACCAAATATATCAACAAAACAGGGCAGACTCTTAACAGTATTCGTAGCATCAAACTTATATCTCAATGATATTGGATGCGTATGTAACTATGTTATTGAAACAGTGATAACGACTTCTTTAACTTAGCTTATCATATATGTCAAGGAACAGACCAGAATGATAACAAAGGACTCTGTTGATCCAATTATTCGCTGAAACAGGAAATTCTTCAATTGTATTCACACTCAGGTGGAATGCGCACATGAACACAAATAGCGCAATCGTGACTTCCTCAAGCTGCGTTTACGGTAGTTGTCCCTATAGTCTTGAGATCAAAAATCTCGATCCAGTAGCTATCAGGATCCTTAATGAAGGCTATGTTCTTCATCTTTCCTGCACGTTTTACATCAAATAAAGGATTAAAACCAGATTCCTCAAACAGAGTCGCAAAAACAAAACAAAAAATCAAATTTCTACTGGATTCAGCTGGTAATAGACTAATAGTAGTACCATCGTTTGGTTTCTTGACAAACTCTACTCCCAATTCTTCAAATCTCTCGCATGCCTTGTGCACATCATCAACTGTAACCCCAATGTGCCCTGTAACAGCAACAAAATTATTTGTATTAATATAAGACTTGACATAACTCAAGTCTCAATTTTTAGGCTTATCAACTGGTTGACTGATGTTCTACGTTCTAGCCACCAAATTTAAAGCTTCCCTAAAATATAACCTACCGAAACTCTAATCAGTTACTTCTGAGTGTAGAGAGACAATAAGATCAGAGATATTTTTAGAAGGTGGTTACCAAATCCACGAGGCTCAGAGTTCCCATTGTGATAACCTTTAAACTCAGGATCACTCTCTGTACCCCAGTTGCTGCAAGAAACATACATATATAAGAAACGATCAATCCAAGAAAAGAAAGAGAGGAAGTAAGGCAATAGTGTTTGTTTCTTACTGAGTCAATTCAATTGTTGCCGGTCGACCAAAGGTCCAAACTGTTCTCTCTGTTGGGTCGGATGGAGCTGTTGTAGTATCCTGTACCATAATAAACGAATCAACACACAGCTTTGTTGAGACTCTCCACTAAAAATCAGTGGGGTTAAAGCACCCAAGAGATCCAGAACAAGAAAAACGTATATTTCAGAAACTCACAATTTTAACTCTACTTATACTAGAGGCGTTTTAAACATCAATAGATTGGTTGCTTAATTTTCAGTGTTTAAAATTCTAATGTGCTGAAAGCTCGATGCATGATGAGTTCCTAGAACTGTAGAACATAAGTTAAAATGCTTTCAATATGATAATGTGCAAATTGCAAAGTTCCATACTTTTTGTTATTCTAGAATCACCTCCAGCTTAGTGAAGAGTCTAACTAAGCAAAGGTCTCACAGAAGAAAATTTTACCTCGTATCCCAGGAAGTACAAACTAAATTTCATCTCAGAGAAATCCAGCCTCTTCAGCAATCTGGATAAACGTAATATATAGAGAGCACATAAGCCTTGAGAAGAGCATAAGAATTAAGAACCCATTGGTTCCCTGAGGACTTGAGAGAAAAGAGCATTCAAGAGATGAAAAAACTTACGACATTCCCAGCACACGTGAGTAGAAGTCAAGACTAGCCTTAGGGTCCTTGATCCGAAACATCTGAGAGTTTCAAAAGGATGGAAAAAAAAATCACTATCTAAACCAAGAATAAAGAAGACAAATTAAAACACCTAATGAGAGAGGGATAATACTCAAAAGTTCAAGCAAAGGTACGGATCGGTTTGTTCTAATCTTTAAACACATTCTTTACCACGACATGAGTTAACCTCTATAAATTAGTTCAATCTCCTTAGATTTATATCAAACGGAGCTACTTTGATGATTATCATAGTATCACCCTTAGTTACCAAAGGAAAGATTGTCTGCTTGGTTTAAGAACACAATGTCAAGACTTGGAACAAATTTCAAACAACAACCCTTAAGAAATCTCAGGTAAACATGTCCCTAAGTAATACCAAAACTCAATGGTTAAGCTTGTGAGTTCGACTAATAATTAAGATTTCCTCAACATCTTAAACACCCGAAAAAAACGCAACTTTCGAGATCAATACAGAAATTACAGAATCACAAATAAACTCGAATTGCAAATAGAAGCAGAGGAATCTTACAGTCTGCTGCATGATATATCCTTTTGTAGCCTCATCCCGAACCGCTGACAAGCCAGGATTGTTAGCAGGTGATTCTCTCGCTTCAGACGCCATAGAGAACACACGAAGCTGAGCAAATCTCTACAAAATCAAAACAGACCCAGATGATTAAACAACGCCACACAAGACACATAGTCCAAACAGAATTAAACGATTCCAACTACAAGGGGTTTCCCAAAAAAAAGCATGAACCTTTGGTCTCTGGGTACTGTTGCAAGCGCAAGTGATGAAAGAAAAATCGGTAGAATAAGGTTTAACGAAACGAATCAGAGGAGATATGCGAGATATAGCACTTGCTATAGAGTATGAACCCATTACGTTTCCTTTGATTATCAATCAATTCGTGCGACAGAAAATATTTGAGAAAAACAAAAAAAAAAAAAAAGGAAAAAAAGGAGAGATTTTTACCGCTGTAAAGCTCAAACGACGATCTGACCGTAGAGCAGTGGCTATGGTTTTGTGGCTGGAGTGCGGTAGAAGTGTTTGGGATGCTCCAAGGCTTTTTTGTGTACAGCCAGAGGCTGAGTGTCAGAGTTGTTACAAAACGACGTCATCGCGTAGCTGATCAATTGATTCCGGAATTAGTTTTTTAATACCGGTTTTGCTCAGCTCCGGTCTGGGTCGACGCTGAAATATTTAAAATATATTTTATTTACAAACGTACAAGTGGGATCAAATCAAACCAAGTTTTATTTCCGGTTTGCTCAGTTTTATTTAATACCGGTTTTGCTCAGATACGCAGAAACGTAGCAACCGAGATCAAACCAGAGTTTTATTTACAAGAGTACAAGTGGCTGAACTAGATTATTGGCGATTGAAATGTCTTCTAGTGAAAATATTTCTATTGCTAGTGAATACATGAATTTAAGAATAGATATGGCGATTAATCCCTTTTGTTATATGATGAGAATACTATTAGTAGGTTGAGTAAGTTCCAAGTTAAGGTCAAAAGTTGTTCATATGCGAAACAAAAAGGTCAAAATTTCATTCAATCACTCAGCTTCATGATGCCAACAATAACGATCTTCAAGTACTTGATCAATAACAGACTTTGTACTTTTTATAATCGATATGGATGTAGTAAGAAAATTATTCAACCGGGCGAACGTGTGCATGCATGTTTGTTTATATATGCATGATCATGTAGAATGTAGTTTTTACAAGTATGCATTGAGAAGACACGCGTATATAGATAATTGAGAAGGTAACTGAGATGATGATGACAAATCAAATCTCGTTCTTGTTTTTTAACTTTTCCGCTGGAAAATCAATCAAACATTTCTGTTACACAGACTCTCTTAACATTTAGGGCTTTACCTTTAATTTTCTTGATTAAGAAAAAAAAAACTCATACGTTTTCGTTATGGTGTTTCTTTACCATCATTACCTTAAATAAATATGACCACATTGGATTGAAATTGTAACTTTGACCTATATGTATAACTTAGCGTATAATTCTATTAAGTATTAACAATCCAGTCGATCTAATTTAATAATAATCGGATCGATCGATTATATATCATTTCAAGATTCTAAATCTGCCCCGGCTTTTCCCGACTTTTTTTCCAACGGCGTTTCTAGACTTTAAATGTTGTTCTTGACTCACAACTTTTTAATTTATGATAAATATTGATTTGCAAGTATCTGATAGCTACACACACATTACTATATATGTTTATAACATTTCATGATGATATCATCAATAAGTTGACTTTTTATATTTGGACAGCGAATAATTGTCTTTTCTCAAACCTCAACAGGCCTCACCGGAGGGAACAATGGAGGTGTCAGCAATATGATTTTATACCAGTAAGTACCACGAATATGGTACGGCAACTACGCTGGACCTACACATGCACGTATATATGTTGTGTTAGTGTGTATATATCTAACTACACGTTAACAGCTCCTTGTCATCTCTACAAGTACTTGTATATTTTTGGTTTATATTTGTACAATATACGCATATCTACCTATCAATTAGCCAGAGTTGATTTGATATCCTATATATTTATTAAAGTCCCTATATATATTAGACCTAATTTTTCCTTTTATGTAAGATCTATTAAAGGATGTGAATAAGAATTTTTGCCAGCTATGTGTAGATTTATTACATCACAGCCAACTCAATACCGAACAAAATTATATATAATACGATTTAAGCCAATACATCAAAGTATGAAAAAGAATCACACACACATCAACATATATGTGTATGTGTGCTGTGTCTGTGGTATAGAGAATAGATGGTTAGGCATCTGTGCTTATAACCATATGTCATGTGTTATATATAAAAATTATACAATTGATTCAGTATTAAATATGGAAACAATAAAACAAGTTTTGGAAGATAAGCAATTTTTTAAGAGACAACTAATATGCAGCTAAGGCCACAATAAATTCGACCGCCTAAGAGACAGCAATTATTAAGAATTATTCACTAAATAATAATTATTTCCACATTCCTATCTTTGATACTGTGTATAACGTTATAGAGAATTTCAGTGTAATCATTCAATTTGATAACAAACAACGTAGACATGTCAACAGGATTCCAGTTCCACATTACATTGCGACTTATGAATCAAAAGAGAAGAAGGGCACAGTTGTCATTTGAGAGGTGAAAATAGCATATATACAACCTTTGGGATAAGCAAGAGACTAGGAAGATGCTTGCGGCGAAAATGGATTCCTCCAAAAAAAAAAAGAATAATATTAAATCGTTAGTTAACTGTTGAGAATCTCCAAAGAATGCTAATTCAAATTGTCAACGCTAGGAATCCTATATAAGCCATCGTGTGTTAATATTCAGACATCAATCAAATTAACTTGAACCAAGTCTCAAACTTGTAAAGGAAACTGATCTATTTTATAACAATGGGTGATTCTACTGGAGAGCCGGGGAGCTCCATGCATGGAGTCACCGGTAGAGAACAGAGTTTTGCATTCTCGGTGGCTTCACCAATTGTACATACCGACAAGACGGCCAAGTTCGACCTGCCGGTGGACACAGAGCATAAGGCTACGGTTTTCAAGCTCTTCTCCTTTTCCAAACCACACATGAGAACGTTCCACCTCTCGTGGATCTCTTTCTCCACATGTTTCGTCTCCACATTCGCGGCTGCACCACTTGTCCCCATCATCCGGGAGAATCTCAACCTCACAAAACAAGACATTGGAAACGCCGGAGTTGCCTCCGTTTCGGGGAGTATCTTCTCTAGGCTGGTGATGGGAGCCGTGTGTGATCTTTTGGGTCCCCGTTACGGTTGTGCCTTTCTTGTCATGTTGTCCGCGCCTACGGTGTTCTCAATGAGCTTCGTGAGTGGAGCCGCAGGCTTCATAACTGTCAGGTTCATGATTGGATTTTGCCTGGCGACGTTTGTGTCTTGTCAATACTGGATGAGCACTATGTTTAATAGTCAGATCATCGGTCTGGTGAATGGTACAGCCGCCGGTTGGGGAAACATGGGTGGCGGCATAACGCAGTTGCTCATGCCCGTTGTGTATGAGATTATTAGGCGTGCCGGAGCATCAGCTTTCACGGCCTGGAGGATCGCCTTCTTTGTCCCCGGTTGGTTACACATCATCATGGGAATCTTGGTGCTCACGCTAGGTCAAGATCTGCCAGATGGTAACCGAGCTGCCTTGGAGAAAGCAGGAGAAGTTGCAAAAGACAAATTCGGAAAGGTATAATCTCTATCTATATGAATATATATATATATGACAAAACAATTTAGCTAGGCTTCCTATGTCATAGATGATAGATGGATCAAAGGTTTAACACGTCGTATAAATGGTGTAGATTATGTGGTATGCCGTTACAAACTACAGAACTTGGATCTTCGTTCTTCTCTACGGATACTCCATGGGTGTTGAGTTGAGCACTGATAATGTTATCGCCGAGTACTTCTTTGACAGGTTTGTTTCCGATACATTACATAAGAGTAAACATTAAAAAATTAAAAAGACATAAAGAGTAAACATATCCCTATATATGTTTCTTCAGGTTTCACTTGAAACTTCACACAGCCGGGCTCATAGCAGCATGTTTCGGGATGGCCAATTTCTTTGCTCGCCCAGCAGGAGGATGGGCATCTGACTTTTCAGCCAAGTACTTTGGAATGAGAGGAAGGCTGTGGACGTTGTGGATCATTCAGACGGCTGGTGGTCTCTTCTGTGTGTGGCTTGGCCGCGCGAACACCCTTGTTACTGCAGTTGTAGCTATGGTCCTCTTCTCTTTAGGAGCACAAGCCGCTTGCGGAGCCACCTTTGCAATCGTTCCCTTTGTCTCCCGGAGAGCTCTAGGCATCATCTCGGGCTTAACCGGGGCTGGAGGAAACTTTGGATCAGGGCTCACACAGCTCCTCTTTTTCTCGACCAACCAGTTCACAACTGAAGAAGGGCTAACGTGGATGGGAGTGATGATAGTCGGCTGCACATTGCCTGTGGCCTTCATCCACTTTCCTCAATGGGGAAGCATGTTCTTGCCTCCGTCCAAAGATCCAGTCAAAGGTACGGAGGAGCACTATTATGCTTCAGAGTGGACTGAGCAAGAAAAACAGAAGAACATGCATCAAGGAAGCCTCCGGTTTGCTGAGAACGCCAAGTCCGAGGGTGGCCGTCGCGTCCGCTCTGGTGCTACACCGCCTGGGAACACACCCAACAATGCTTGATCATGCCATGTATGCATGTCTAAAAGCATCGAAGATTTCATTTATGTGAAATTGAAACAACCCTTGGGGAAATAAACACCCATTTGTTTCTCCAGTATGATATTATTGCGTTTTGCTTTTGCCTCTCTTGATTTTTCTTTTGTATGTTTGTACCGAGCATTTTTTAATTAAAAGCTCTTTTTGATTGAAGTGTGCGTATCTGTTGAGAATTACAAAGAAGTGGAAAAACTATAGAAGAAACATCTCTTTTCAAGCTTTTTCTTCTTCTGTTTTTTTTTTAAAAAAATATTTTAAAATCTACCTATTAACATGAAAAAAAACAAAAAAAAATAAACTGTACTTGCAATACTTGATTCTAGAAGTCAATTAGACATTAATTATATTATTTAGACAACTAATTATAACTATAGTTGTTATATCCCGATTTTACACGCTCATGGCATTAAATCCTTATAAATATCTCTTTCACACATCAATTACCATCATACCATATAGCCACCGTTCGAGTTTACGGATGACTGTACTAACATTTTCCTCTCTCAGACTCTCTTAAAGATGCTTTAATCAGAACAATAGTTAAGTATCTTTAAAAAAAATATTAACTTCCAGACTGGATCCAATCTTTCTATTGCGGCAGAAATATGATCAGAGTAAAATAAAATTCAACTTACTATTTTTTACATTTTTTTAATTAGTTAGCTAATTATAACTTTATTTCGAATGTGGTAAACGAAAAAAGCAATCTTCTCCAAAAAAAAAAAACTCGTTATTGTTTTTAATTGGCCACAAGCCCCCGATTAGCTTGGGACGACCCTATAACATTAGTCATGCATAATCTATTGATGGAAAAAAAAACCAAAAAAAAAAAAGTACCCTATTTGTACAAAATTTATGAAATAGAAATCAGACAATTTATTAGTCTGTCATCTCTCAGGGCTGGGAACAAAGAAAAGGTCCCTGATCATATCCTAGTTTTTTTAAAAAAAAAAAAAAAAAAAAAAAATTTCCCAACCGTAGCAATGTAATTTATCTCGGATACATTGATAATAATTAAAGATCAAATATATTGGAATCGCAATAATATGTTGCCATGCACCAATTTGACATAATTATTCGTATCTACATAATAGTATCATAATTTTTCAGTTGTAGTATCAAAGACTTTATAATTAATTGTGTGATGGATGTTTTAAAAAAAAAAGTTAGGAGAAATGCATTTGTGCGAAAATCTGGTGTATTGGTTAAGGATTTTGTTTTGGCATTGGTCGAGAAAGTCTACCTTCGGTGAGAAAATCTTTTCTATGTGGTGTAATTCTTGAATGAATTGAACAAAAGGAGGTTGCCAGATCCAATTTTATTACTCGTACGTTAATGATATATGCAAAATAATCAAATATCTCAAGTCTCAAGAGATATATATTTTGATATGACAAATATTTCTTGAAGCCAAAAAACCAAAGTTTCTTTTAGAAATGAACGATTGATACATATAAAATAACGTTCTGAAACATTGATAACATTTGCTTTTGTTTGCACGGTGGGACATATTCTTATCTGCGACTACCTTTCAAAACATCCCCACGGCTGGTGTGATTAAACATTGTTTGGTGTGCTATCAGGAGGCGTAGCAGCAGAGCGAACGCGGCGGCCGCCCTCGGATTTGGCGTTCTCAGCAAACCGGAGGCTTCCTTGATGCATGTTCTTCTGTTTTTCTTGCTCAGTCCACTCCGAAGCATAATAGTGCTCCTCTGTACTTTTGACTGGATCTTTGGACGGAGGCAAGAACATGCTTCCCCATTGAGGAAAGTGGATGAAGGCCACAGGCAACGTGCAGCCGACTATCATCACTCCCATCCACGTTAGCCCTTCTTCAGTTGTGAACTGGTTGGTCGAGAAGAAGAGGAGCTGTGTGAGCCCTGATCCAAAGTTTCCTCCAGCCCCGGTTAATCCCGAGATGATACCTAGAGCTCTCCGGGAGACAAAGGGAACGATTGCAAAGGTGGCTCCGCAAGCGGCTTGTGCTCCTAAAGAGAAGAGGACCATAGCTACAACTGCAGTTACAAGGGTGTTGGCGCGGCCAAGCCACACACAGAAGAGACCACCAGCCGTCTGAATGATCCACAACGTCCACAACCTTCCTCTCATCCCAAAGTACTTGGCTGAAAAGTCAGATGCCCATCCTCCTGCTGGACGAGCAAAGAAATTGGCCATTCCGAAACATGCTGCTATGAGCCCGGCTGTGTGAAGTTTCAAGTGAAACCTGAAGAAAAAATTATAGATATATGTTTACTCTATATGTTTTTATTTTTTGTCTTTTTATAAAAAGTTTTCTTTTATGTTATTCCGATGATCCGATCCTGACTATATATGTAAAGTATCGGAAACAAACCTGTCGAAAAAGTACTCGGCGATAACATTATCAGTGCTCAACTCAACTCCCATGGAGTATCCGTAGAGAAGAACGAAGATCCAAGTCCTGTAGTTTGTAACGGCATACCACATAATCTACACCATTTATACGAAATCACGAGTTAAACCTTTGATCCATCAATGACATAGGCAGCCTAGATAAATTGTTTTGTCATATATATATATATATATATATATATTCATATAGATAGGGATTATACCTTTCCGAATTTGTCTTTTGCAACTTCTCCTGCTTTCTCCAAGGCAGCTCGGTTACCATCTGGCAGATCTTGACCTAGCGTGAGCACCAAGATTCCCATGATGATATGCAACCAACCGGGGACAAAGAAGGCGATCCTCCAGGCCGTGAAAGCTGATGCACCGGCACGCCTAATAATCTCATAGACAACGGGCATGAGCAACTGCGTTATGCCGCCACCCATGTTTCCCCAACCGGCGGCTGTACCGTTCACCAGACCGATGATCTGACTATTAAACATAGTGCTCATCCAGTATTGACAAGACACAAACGTCGCCAGGCAAAATCCAATCATGAACCTGACAGTTATGAAGCCTGCGGCTCCACTCACGAAGCTCATTGAGAACACCGTTGGTGCGGACAACATGACAAGAAAGGCACAACCGTAACGGGGACCCAAAAGATCACACACGGCTCCCATCACCAGCCTAGAGAAGATACTCCCGGAAACGGAGGCAACTCCGGCGTTTCCAATGTCTTGTTTTGTGAGGTTGAGATTCTCTCGGATGATGGGGACAAGTGGTGCAGCCGCGAATGTGGAGACAAAACATGTGGAGAAAGAGATCCACGAGAGGTGGAACGTTCTCATGTGTGGTTTGGAAAAGGAGAAGAGCTTGAAAACCGTAGCCTTATGCTCTGTGTCCACTGGCAGGTCGAACTTGGCCGTCTTGTCGGTATGTACAATTGGTGAAGCCACCGAGAATGCAAAACTCTGTTCTCTACCGGTGACTCCATGCATGGAGCTTCCCGGCTCGCCAGTAGGATCACCCATTGTTATAAAATATATCAAGTTTCCTTTACAAGTTTGAGATTTGGTTCAAGCTTGTTTGGTTGATGTCTGGATATTAACCACGGGAGGGCTTATATAGGATTCTTAGCGTTGACAATTTTAAAAAGGCATTCCTTGGAGATTCTCAACGGTTAACTAACGATTTAATATTATTTTTCTGAGGAATCCATCTTCGCCGCAAGCATCTTTCCAAGTCTCTCGCTTATCTCCAAAGGTTGCCTATATCCATCCAAATGACCGCTCTACCCTTCCCTCATCTTGCAATTTATGGATGGATAGTCAAGAAATAGTTGTGTTAATGATTTAACTATTACTATTATCCATCAATTATATACATGGAACTACATAAACATACTCTGGTTCCATATAATTACTATCTTTTTATATGAAAGGTTTTAAATTTGACGCACTCATATACAAACAACAACCATGCATTGATTTTTCCATATTTGTTAAACCACCAAAAAAAAAAAAAAGGGTTCAACAAGGGATGAGGCGTATAAACCCAAATTATTTTGATCTTCAGTAACATCATTAGTTACAGTATAGGCCACGTAAGGCCGATATTGTCTATTGTCTAGAGATATTTGCGATTAATCTATTCTTGATTAATTCTGGAGGGCTGTCATCGTCATTTATACACTGAATAGTATCCACAAAAGAGAAAAGATAATCGCTTAGTGAATAAACTAATTGATCTCCTGGACGGTCGGATATAGAGTGGCCTTAGATATACATTAGTTGTCTCTTCAGATTGCTTACGATTGCATAGGACTTTAGCAAAACCATTTTTTTATTGATTTCATATATGGTTTCATATTTGGAAATTGCAATCGTTTGACAAGGGAAAACACATTATTGATCTTAACTTCGTGACGTAATAATGTTAAAATATAACTAAACATATCTGTGTGTGTGTGTGTGTGTACCGGTTCATCGAAACCCCACGTATATCTATATCTATTTTTTAACATAATATTTCACAAGAAAAAAATCTATAAATAGAAAAATTCTTCGAACGAAAAGTACAGCAAACTAATCTTATACGACAGAAAACAATATTCTATGTATATAGATACTATTATAGAATCATAAGTTGTAGCGATTTGGTTTTCGTAAATAGCTAGTGAATCTGAATTTTAAAAAAGGTCTTGAAGTTGATCATACAGTAGATAAGACTAGACGGTGCATTGATATGTAGATATGCGTATGTATAACCTTCGTATATGCAAAATGTGTGTGCACGCAATTTCCGTACTTTTCGTGCTTGACGTCAGCGTCCGGCTTGGCCAGTTGAGCAAACGGTGGGTTGTCGCGAAGTGTATTTGAAAAAGTCTAACGACTAATTAAGTGCTTTATCGATCAATCTTGCTGACGTGTCAAAGTTCCAACAAGTTGGGATATGATAAAAGACAAAAGTTCCATGTCTAAATGTGACAAAGTCAACTATTTTGATGAGCTCAGCAATATTTTCTTCATCATATTTGTACTTTCGCTAATAATGTGACACATAATATAATGGACAAAAATAGAATCCTATAATAATGTTATTAACGTCGACAAATTAATATTGATTATCTATGGTATTGCTTTCAAAATTTCCATCTCTAAATTAATTTACGGAATTTGCTGTTATGTGATTTATTTCTTTAAACTACAATTAAATTTTATTTTTCCTGTTACAATTTTTTTATATACCTTAAAAGGAAAATAAATTGGAAATACAGAAACTCATAATGTGTAAACCCTAATATACCCTATAAAATATTAGTGTTTGAGTATAACTTTTTTCAGTGACAGAAAAAGTTATAAAAATTTTGTTTTTAAATGACATCAAGTTTTTTTGTTTATATATATTGAAACTAGTGACATCAAGTTAAGTACGTGGTTTTGTTATTTTAAACATTAAAAACCTGAAAAATAAGGATCTTGATCAGAAACCTGAAATTACCAAATAAGGAAAAAAAAATCAGCGAGACGCGTAATTATGTCCCACGGCACCAACACCACAGGAAGTAGACATAAAGTGATTTTAGGGCTATTTTTCATACAATCATACCTGAAGGAACCACTTTAATTTCTAAACTACAGTTACCTGAAATTGAAAAGTGCCTAAGCAGACCGATAGACTCAAAAGAGAGAGGGATCGAGGAATGACTTAGCGAAGAAACAATTCTCCCACCGTTTGGAGAAAGTAAAAGTGAACTCGAAAGAAAGTACGATAAATATAGACAAAAAAAATTATATCTATTTAAAATTGGTGTTGTGATGATGTGATAAAAAGGTTTGCATGGTTGTAATCTAGTTCCATTACCAATACACGATTTTATCATTTTGGATGGCAAATTGGTTTTGATTCTACAAAACCAATTTCGTATTCTTCTTCTCACAGTAAACGATGGTAATATGAAAACTTTATATTATATGGTTCGATTGATTTTGCTTTTTTTTCGGTTCTAAGTTTCATATATAAATAATGCATGCGTACAATATATATCGCTGTACCACGATGTGGAAACGCTTGAACAGTATCTTAGAGCCTCTTAATATATCAACAGTGCTTCCAAATTCAATAATTAATGAAAATTTTAGGGTACACATTATTGATTAGGATAGAATGAAATTGATAGGGTACTACTACACATTATTGGATTAGGATTCCAAGTCGGCCAAGTGTAGATCCCTTATTCAGGCTATCTTGGGGCTTATCCGTCTAAATAATAACTACATATTCGACGTTTATTTGTTTATTTGGGTATACACAACTTGCATATGTACAAATATAAATTAAATTAGAGGAAGTCAAAACTCAAATAAACTAATCCAAACATTTCCTAATTAGCGCTTGGGCTGTTGGAGAGACTTTTGATTTTAATGTTTTGGTGATAATAGCTTTGCATCGTGGTCTGCCGAATTACCAAATTAAATGCTGGCAACTCAATAATTTAGGTAATTGATGATGACGGACCATTAGACTTTCTGCATATATAATTTTCACATTTCAGATATAGACGTCCTCGTTGACTCTTAGATTCAAACTGGTACTGTAAGACTACTTTTAGCTCCAATCATCCAAATGTTCATTTTTTTTTTTTTTTTTGACGTTGCAAATATAACCAATACTGTATATTGTTCTAAAATATGTACTACATGCAAACATTTAACAGATGGTGGATATTATATTGTTCATACATGCAGAATTAATAATTTCTATATATGGTAAATGTTGGGGCTAGAAACAACAATTAGAAGAATAAGTTTGTAAAATGAGATCTGGGCAGACTTTCGGTACAAATCGACTTAGAACTATGAAAAACAACGAACTGGACTTTTGTATTCACTTTTTCTATTGATTCGCTCTGAGCTTGATTACATGTGTTGTGTCCTTCACATTCATCTGCTATTTAAACTAAAATTCCTCGAAACCCTTCCTGAACGTCTCGCTGCAATCTCGGCTCCCCAATCCCGATTTCTTCTCCAGGTTGACTTCATCCTCCTGCTCGGGTTTTCCTCCATGGGCCCTTACTGGGCCTCTTTTCCTGGCCTGCGCGTACGCCCTAATGGGCTTATTTGGTGGGCCTTATGATCGTCGAAACCCAACACCAACAATAAATATTAAAATTACTTTCTAATTATAGACTTATATAGTAGAAGAATAAGAAAATATCGAAAAAGAAAGATTGAAAGAAATAAGATAAAAAAAATTTAGTGCCGATGGGATTGTTTAGTTGTTACATAATTATTGCTTAACCGTTTAACCTGATGACTGAAGCTCCTTTGTTTAATTCGACCCACGTCAATTAACAGTGTGGGCTACTAATTAATTAAATAAGGCCCACGACGAACCTCTTAAATTGAAAGGCTTTTTATGTATGTGACTTGAGTAACCAAAATGTTGACAACATATATTCCACATGACGGCTTGTAGTTGCCTGTTTTCTAAGGACAGAAAGAAAAGCCCAAACTTTTTGACAAATATATCTATCTATCTTTGTGATAAAATAAGAAACATGAGACTGGATCAAATGAAATCATTATTCTATAATCATATATAAACACAAACTATCATTATTCCTAGAAATTTGTTTTCTTCGAAGAAAATTATATCTGGTCTATGTTCCAGTCGTCTTTGTCAACAACCAAAACTTATGAAACACACATTTATGACTTATGATGCTAGAATACACAGTACATTCTTTCCAGTCGTCAGTCGTCATGATGCAATTAGGAGACTCTTCTCGAAGACTACATGAAGAAGACATGCCAAAGTCATAAAATTAAAGTTTGGTTTCTCACTCCCATACCATATTGCTTGGAATGCTTCACCAAATAGATATTTGCAACTACGAAGAACTACAGATAGAAGTTTTTGTAACGAAATAACAATGCTTTAACAGAATAAAATTTTCAAAGATGAATAATCTATATATGAAAACATTGATTTTGCAGTATCGATCGTTTGCATGAAGATAATAAAACACATAAACAACGGGTTGTTACTTGCATAGTGAGTTGACAATTCTCTGATCTTCTCGAAGTACAAAAAAAAAAAAAATAGGCTTTCAGACGCATATATGTCACCACCTAATGAAAGACGTGGAGCTCACAAAAGGGAATGGTCACAGCAGACATACAGATATGGTACTGAATAAAACTACATATTTTTTTTTGTTTTCTAAAAACCAAAACTACATTTCTTCCAATCCATATATTAGTTTAATTACGACATATGGTAGGACCATTTCAAAAAAGGAAGGCACAAACTCGCTTATGTATATACACATTAACCAAATGATATATGGTTAGTTTCTAGAAGATACGACGACCATTAGATTCAACGGATCATTTCAACATTTACTAAGAATATATGGTAAGGTGAAACGGCTCTTTGACCTTGATGAATCCGGATGGTGGAATTTCTATTCTTTACTATAAAATATTTAGAACACACTGAGATTTTAATTAACCACTCTAAATAAAATTACTTTGTCAATCGGACTAATGATGGTCTGAAATTTTTAAAAGTGTTTTTCTCCTGAGTCCTGATGCGAATTGGTCGTACACCTTTTTCTACTGGGAAACATATTTTCTTCATCACCTTTTTCCTGGTGCGTGGTTGTTCTACCTTCCATAAATTTTGATGCATCATACTTTTTTTTTTTCTTTTGATCAACAAAATTTTGATGCATCATACTTGGCGTGTTCTCTCTTGAGGAACAGACTTACTTTTGTAAAGTAGAAATAGATGAAAATAAATTGTTAAATTAACCAAATTAGTAATGCATATTAACAAATTTATCAGATATTTCACTTTTTATGTCTATATTCATTTGATTTATTTTCATAATATTACAAAAATTTAGTCAAAGAAGTTTAAAAGCCAAAGATCAATTGCAATTCATATTGATAACTTTAGAAATCTCAACATTAATACTATTTTAAAAAATGAAATTGAGCTTTTAATTAAATGACTAGATGATATCCGTGCTACAGCACGGGATGATACATGTTGTAATTAGTTTATTTATATTTTGAATGCATAAAATATTTTGGTTTATGTGCTTTTTATAATTTTGAAATTTTAAATAGTGTTGAATAGTATATTTAGTTTACTTACATGATAAATATTAAAATATATTCAGATAAGTACGTTGTTTAGACATTGTTAATCATTTGCACGGTAACAGATATACAATGATCATTTTGCAGTTTTTAAGGGTATACTTAAAGCTGTTAAATCCAACTATCAGATTTTAATTTGGTTTTAGTTTGGACTATTGCACGTATATAACATACCCGTAACAATTTTAGAATGGCGAATACATCTCGTCCCATCCCGTCTTGTCCTGTCCCGTCATGTTTGTCCTTACCCGTAAAATTTTTTTGTCCCATATCTGTTATCTTTTAAATAATTAACTATTAGACAATTTTTAGACGATAAAATTTTTGGATAAGAAGATAACTAAATTTTGTGTTTTTCTCATATTTTTTTTACATATAATTTATTTCCTTCTGCAATATAGATTTGTTCATAGTAAATAAATAAGAAGCTACTTATTAATATTCAATTTTGCATAAATATATAGTAATACAATATAGTCAACCAATTGTAGTTATTGAATTTTAGAGTTTTAAATACTTATTTTAGGGTAATTAATATAAACTGATATTTCTTTGCTTCATTTTTTTGTTTTTTAAAAATGAATTTTTATAATTTTTCTTAAACAACAAATGTAATCAATGAAATAGTTTATTTTCATAAATATATATTATTTTTATTTATGATTACAAAATATATTAGTTACATAAGATCTTTTTAAAGATATTTCTTGCATATCTTGAGTTTTAGAGAGCATTTACAAATAAGTTGATTTTAGATATATTTTTATATCTATTAAAAATTTAAAATAAATTTGAACTGATTTTTTATTAATTTCACATATCTTATATATTAATTTAGCTTTATATTATTAAGGCTATAATGAATACTTTACTATTTTAAAGTACCTTTTAAAGTAATTTAATTTTTATTTTAAATTGTTTTTCAAAATTAATTTTTATTTATTTGTTCCTTAAACTTTCAGGAAAAATATGCACATACATTAACTGTAATTTCCTTTGCTTGTTTTTTTTCCTAAAATATTTGTAAAGAATCAGTAAGTTTAGATATCTCAACATTAATACTTATCAAAACATATACTCCAAGAAATCTCATATTGATAACTTTAGAAATCTCAACATTAATACTATTTAAAAAAATGAAATTGAGTTTTTAATTAAATGATGTTTTGTTTTTATTAAATGAGTTTTCTTAATATATGTGCTTCTAACCAAAACATATACTCTAAGAAATGAAGAGACAATGATTCAGATGAGAGTATTTTCTATAATAATCATCTTTGAAATTTGACATGTCATAATGATAAGAAATGAAGAGCCGATGAGAAAATATGTCTTTATCATTTCAAAAGTAAAAATTTGTGTGCCATATCTTGTAAATGGGAATGAACAACAAGATAAATCCCACTGTGGTTTATTTTTTCAAACTGAAAATGATAACGGATTTGGTGATTAATTAGGCTTTGGTTTACACCTGCCTTCTGTTCCAAGTTTATATATATTAAAAAAAAACATGTTACCAAAAGAGTCAAAGATGTCGACTGGAAGGAATTAAGAGAGCATGGGAAGTCTTGTGGACTAGTAATCCGACCCTTTAACATAACCGTACAAAATCATCTGTTTCTCTCTAAGTATTTATAGCTGCATGTCGCATGCGTTTCCCAACCAAGCTCAATAACTTATATCTAACAATTTAAAGACTAATTAAGAATAGCAACTCTCTTTTATTCCCCTCTTCAACAAAACAGCACAAAATAAAGATGGTGAACTACCCATCAATCCGATGCATCTTCTTTGTGGCTCTCTTCATCAGTATTTTCACCATTAATGTTTCGATTTCAAGTGCTGCTTCAAGTCATGGAGAAGTTGGTACGTAATTTTGAAATTTCTCAGCTCAAATGTTGATATCCCAAATTATATATGGTTTTATTATGAAAGTCTTTATATATATTTTTTTTATTGGTGATGTAGAGGACGAACACGAGTTTAACTACAAGAAGAACGATGAGAAGGGGCCAGAGAGGTGGGGAGAACTTAAACCGGAATGGGAATTGTGTGGCAAAGGAGAGATGCAATCTCCCATTGATCTTATGAACGAGAGAGTTATCATTGGTTCTCATCTTGGAAGGCTTAATAGAGACTATCAACCTTCCAATGCCACTCTTAAGAACAGAGGCCATGACATTATGGTATACATCTATATTTCCACTAATCAATAATCGTAACCCTTAAGTAAACCAATTATTTGTTGTTGCAGTTAAAATTTGAAGATGGAGCAGGAAGTATTAAGATCAATGGTTTTCAATATGAACTCCAACAGCTTCATTGGCACTCTCCGTCAGAGCATACAGTCAATGGAAGAAGGTAATTAACAATTTCACTAAAATAATAGAACAACGTTGTATCAAGGGAAAACATGAGAAGTTTACTGTCACAACAATTGTCGTACTAGCTAGCAGTCCAGCATCATTTTAAAAGTCAAACCATAATCCCATGCGTATTTACACCTGGTTGTCATTGTCATAAATACACGTTGAACATGCAGTTTTTTTTTTTTTTTTGAATTCAACCGTGCATGTTATAATAAATTGTTTGCCATATATCTTCTTTCTTAGATGTATTATTTTGCTTTGGATTAGGTCTATTTCGCTTTGACTCGGTTGCTATGTTTTTATATGAACAAAACATATACAGTATAACAGTATAGTAGAAGTTAAATATATAACTAATCCGGCTCAGGGTTTGCTTCGGTTCACAAACTAAAAGTATTAGAATATGCAAACCATGCAGGTTTGCACTTGAGCTGCATATGGTTCACGAAGGCAAAAAGGGGAGAATGGCTGTGGTGACAGTGTTGTACAAGATTGGAAGAGCAGATACTTTCATCAGATCGGTACACAAATAAAAACTTCAAAGCTATTTTTAACTACATGCATATATCTGTATTATTATATATTGTCACCAATAGTAACTGTTGATTACTAAAAAGTTTGAATTTGATTTTATAGTTGGAGAATGAATTAGAGGGCATTGCTGAAATGGAGGACGCAGAGAAAAATGTAGGGGTGATTGATCCCACCAAAATCAAGATCGGAAGCAGAAAATATTACAGATACACTGGTTCACTTACCACTCCTCCTTGCACTCAGAACGTTACTTGGACCGTCGTTAAAAAGGTACTTCAATTTTGATCTTAATTGACCTAATTAATAGCAATTAGTAGTGTTTAATCCTCTAATAAAATTTCAGGTTAGAACCGTGACAAGAAAACAAGTGAAGCTTCTCCGCGTGGCTGTGCATGATGTAAGTGATTACTTACGGTCCATGATGTTTAATCATCCAATTTATTCATTCTTTTTCATTACATTGATTAGTGCTTTAAATGATTTTTTATCAGGATTCAAACTCGAATGCGAGGCCGGTTCAACCAATCAACAAGCGCACTGTGCACATGTACAGACCAAGAGTTTGATATATGAAGACATTAAATAAAATGTGATGAAGACATTAAAAGTTTTTACTACTCTTTAATTCTTCATATAAACATCATAAGTATTTGCTAAAAAAAAAAAAAAAAACATCATAAGTTAAAACAGTGATTTCTCTAGTTACTCTTCGTTAAATTGTTTTGATGATTATATTTTTGTAAACACAAATAATTATATTATTTAATTTGCCGTTTAATTTTAATTTTGCAAAAAAAAAAAGACTTAAATAAAATGTTTAGCAAGCGATAAGGAAAGAAGAAGAAGAAGATGCTCTCGTGTTCTGCTCTGACCGTTACTTCTTCTTCTTCTTCTTACCCATTCCATTACCTTCCTTCTTCTTCTGATCCTCCTTACGATACTCTACGAACCCACCCTTCTCTTTCTCTTCTCCACAATTGCAAAACTCTCCAATCCCTACGCATCATCCACGCTCAGATGATCAAAACCGGTCTCCACAACACCAACTACGCTCTCAGCAAGCTTATCGAGTTCTGCGTTACCTCTCCACGCTTCGACGGCCTTCATTACGCTATCTCTGTTTTCGAAACGATCCAGGAACCGAACCTGTTGATTTGGAACACGATGTTCCGTGGGCACGCGTTGAGTTCGGACCCTGTCTCTGCTCTGAGCTTGTACGTTTGTATGATTTCACTTGGGCTTCTTCCTAATTCGTATACGTTTCCGTCTCTATTGAAATCTTGTGCAAAGTCCAAGTCTTTTAAAGAAGGGCAACAGATCCATGGGCACGTTCTGAAACTTGGGTGTGATTTAGATCTTTACGTACATACTTCTCTGATCTCTATGTGTGTTCAAAATGGGAGATTGGAAGATGCACGTAAGGTGTTCGATAAAAGTTCTCACCGAGATGTGGTTTCTTACACGGCTTTGATCGCGGGGTATGCGTCTAGAGGCTATATTGAAAGTGCGCAGAAGATGTTCGACGAAATTCCAGTGAAAGACGTAGTGTCATGGAATGCATTGATTTCAGGATATGCGGAAACTGGTAACTATAAGGAAGCATTAGGGTTGTTTAAAGAGATGATGAAGACTAATGTTAGACCAGACGAGAGTACAATGGTCACTGTACTTTCTGCTTGTGCTCAGTCTGGTTGTATTGAATTGGGTCGTCAGGTACATTCATGGATTGATGATGATCATGGGTTTGGTTCAAATCTCAAGATTGTTAATGCTCTCATTGATTTGTACATTAAATGTGGTGAAGTGGAGACAGCATGTGGTTTGTTCGAAGGATTGTTGTACAAGGATGTGATTTCTTGGAATACGTTGATTGGTGGTTACACACATATGAATCTTTACAAAGAAGCATTGTTGTTGTTTCAAGAAATGCTTAGATCAGGTGAAAGTCCAAACGATGTGACAATGCTAAGTATTCTTCCTGCTTGTGCACACCTTGGAGCCATTGATATTGGAAGATGGATTCATGTGTATATCGACAAGAGATTAAAGGGAGGTGGTATAAATGCTTCTTCTCTCCGGACAAGTCTGATTGACATGTATGCTAAATGTGGAGACATAGAGGCAGCACAGCAAGTTTTTGACAGTATGCTTAATAGAAGCTTGTCGTCTTGGAACGCAATGATATTTGGGTTTGCGATGCATGGGAGAGCCAATGCAGCATTTGATCTTTTCTCAAGAATGAGAAAGTATGGGATTGAACCTGATGATATCACGTTCGTTGGTTTGTTGTCTGCTTGCAGCCATTCAGGTATGTTAGATCTTGGACGCCATATCTTCAGATCAATGACAGAGGACTACAAAATAACCCCGAAATTAGAGCACTACGGTTGCATGATTGATCTTTTGGGTCATTCGGGTCTATTCAAAGAAGCGGAAGAAATGATAAACACGATGCAAATGGAGCCTGATGGAGTGATTTGGTGTTCCCTACTCAAAGCTTGCAAGATGCATGGGAATGTCGAGTTGGGTGAATCATTTGCACAAAACCTCATTAAGATTGAACCAAAAAATCCAGGTTCTTATGTACTTCTTTCTAACATTTACGCCACAGCAAGCAGATGGAATGAAGTAGCAAAGATACGTGGCCTCCTCAGTGATAAAGGTATGAAGAAAGTTCCCGGTTGCAGCTCTATCGAAATAGATTCTGTGGTCCATGAGTTCATCATTGGGGATAAATTCCATCCACGGAACAGAGAAATCTACGGAATGTTAGATGAAATGGAGGTGTTACTGGAGGAAGCTGGGTTTGTTCCGGATACTTCTGAAGTCTTGCAGGAGATGGAAGAAGGATGGAAAGAAGGAGCGTTGAGGCATCACAGCGAGAAGCTAGCTATTGCATTTGGGTTGATTAGTACAAAGCCTGGGACTAAACTTACAATCGTGAAGAATCTAAGGGTGTGCAGAAATTGTCATGAGGCTACAAAACTTATATCAAAGATTTACAAGAGGGAGATTATTGCTAGAGACAGAACTCGGTTCCATCATTTCAGAGATGGTGTGTGTTCTTGCAATGACTACTGGTAGCCATCATTTTAGAATCATGCTACCAGTGATGTTGGTCAAGAATTTAACTGGCTTATATATGTACATGTATTAGTTCAAAAAAAAATATATATATATTTGTACATGTAAAGAAAGAGATTTTAAATTAAAATAACAAAAGCTGGCGTAGACTTCAAAACGTATATCAATTGACGCGTTTCAAAGATCTAATAGTAACTTTTTGACATGTATCACACAATCGAGTTATTTCTAATTTTACTATGAACTGTGAAGCGTTTTCACTTTAAACATCAGTAAATTTCATATTGTCCACGGTAAAATCGATGATCTGTTTTCGATTTGGATATTTTTAGTTTTGTTAATAATATATGTCTCATTAATTGATGGAGAAATAAAATTATAAATCATAAATCAAATCTTATATAATTGGAGAAGAGTATAATTGGTCTTAATTACGTTATTATATTACTAGATTTCATTTATCTTAATTGATCATTAATTAGATCCTTGAATATCTTCGCTATTGGTATAAGATCCTTGAATATCTTCGCTATTGAATATCAATAATTATGTGTTAAGTTTTTATAAAATAAACTTAACACATAAAATATTGGAAAATTTTGATTTTTTACTGTTTAGAAATGGAATGATTTGTAATCATATCTCCAAAAGATTTCAAGTTTCAACTAATTGGATACAATTAACTGGTGAGTCACGCAAAGATCTCCTTCTCTTTCATATCATTACTGAAAAGGAAAACATAAAGAAAGTTGGAGAAATTAGTTAGAAAGAAAGCAGGAGCAAAGGCACGTAAAATTTGTTATATATAGAATAAGAGAGATATAAAAGAGGATAAACCAAACGTTTTATCAGCAACACAAGAATTCAGCTCAATCAAAATTTGAATCTTCATTCATCTTTCTCCGCAAGACATAGCTAGCTAGATAGCACAAGAAAATGAAGATATCATCAATTGGATGCGTCTTTCTTCTTATCTTCATCTCTATCACAATTGTCTCCAGTTCAATAGATCTAGGAGAAGTTGGTAATAAGCTAGCTTTGTTATTGTTCTTTTCATTCCATAAATGTTTATCAGTATAATATATACTATTAAACATCTCACATTGCAAATAAGTTGAAACACACTTACGTTTATAAAGATTATAGTCCGCTCCGTGAATGTTAGTTGGTTCTGACTTACTGGAAAACATATATACAGAGGACGAAGAACAGTTTAATTACGAGAAGAATGGAGAGAAGGGGCCAGAGAATTGGGGAAGACTAAAGCCAGAGTGGGCAATGTGTGGAAAAGGCAACATGCAGTCTCCGATTGATCTTACGGACAAAAGAGTCTTGGTTGATCATAATCTTGGATACCTTCGTAGCCAGTATTTACCTTCAAATGCTACCATTAAGAACAGAGGCCATGATATTATGGTAAATCAACTACATTAGCTTTTTCAACATATATACATTCTTGGACCATAGTATATAATAAGTTTTTGTGGTGGTTAAATGTGGCAGTTGAAATTTGAAGGAGGAAATGCAGGTTCGGGTATCACTATTAATGGTACTGAATATAAACTTCAACAGATTCATTGGCACTCCCCTTCCGAACACACTATCAATGGCAAAAGGTACCTCTACTCGTGATTTGTTAATTATATTCTAGCATATCTTTGGTATTTTAATGATAAAAACGGATGATTAGGGGGGAAAGCATAATAAAATTTTGGCTAAGTTTTTCATTTGAATTTTTAGTGAGATATGAGTATAGCATGCATGCAAAGATTGAATAATGCACATAATAGGTTTATTCTTGAGGAGCACATGGTTCATCAGAGCAAAGATGGACGCATCGCTGTTGTCGCTTTCTTTTACAAATTGGGAAGACCTGACTTTTTTCTCCTTTCGGTATATTGCAATCTCAACCTTCCTACATAACATAGTCTTTATATATATATTCAACAAAATTACTACTAATTATTTATACTTTTGGAAAAATAAATTAATCCAGTATATTTATTCTTTAGTTGGAAAGATACTTGATGAGGATAACTGATACGCATGAAGCCGAGGAATTTGTCGGGATGATTCATCCTAGAACATTCGATTTTGAATCAAGACATTATTATAGATATCTCGGATCACTTACAACTCCACCATGTTCTGAAAATGTTACGTGGACGATTTCCAAAGAGGTAATTACATTATCCATAGAGGTTAATGGATATTATAATGCTTACCTCATAATTAGTTTTTCTAATATATGTCCAAAACTTTCCAGATGAGGACTGTGTCATTAAAACAATTGATCTTGCTTCGAGTGACTGTACACGATGTGAGTGTCTCTAATCTTTTAAACTTCTACCGTTAAGCAAGTGTTCTAACCTTGGTTATATATAGAAAATGTGACAATGTAATATATCTTGGATTCTTGTGTGAGCAATATGTATTCTAATTTATAAGAAGTTGTAAGTCTGATACATCTTTTTTTGTTGTTGTTGTTGTTGCAGCAATCTAATACAAATGCTAGACCGTTACAGCGTAAGAATCAACGTCCGGTGACACTTTACAAACCAACATGGCATATTAACCATCTGAAGTCTCCTACCTAAATATTTAAGTTTGGCTATATACTCTTTGTAATAGATAACTTGCTTTATATATTGGATCCATTGAAATTAGAAATATTGATGGTAATGAATAAACTGAGCAGATTTATTGATTAATCCAAATGATCAATGATAGTGTATTTTGAAGAACCAAGAGTGTGATAAAGCAGCTCATATCGTTGCTCGACACACATATACCATATATCTAGTACGTACCATGGTTATCTAATTCAGTTCTGCAGTGGTTAGAGTCGTATGCAATATGTATTTCGAGTTCCAACGTCAAGGTGATAACCAATTATGAATACGAATGGAAAAACGTACAACAGATTTTTTATCTTTGGCATAACCACTTTCACTTTCCATAGAAATTATATATGTATGTACAATTTAAAAAAAAAAAAAATTTACGCTAATAGTTTGTATTGAAAATTTTTGTATATTTGGAAACACAGTTTTATTTTATTTTACATGTTTCTATTATTAAATATTTTTCTTTTTGTAATAACAATAATTTTAATTTGTTTTTTTTTTGGGGTCGAACAACACTAATTTTAATTTAATTAATCTCAGAAATCACTTAATGACTTAAAGACACGGAAATAAGCATATGAGGAGCCTTATATTCGCTCAGTCGAGAAAACCACGCCGGTGCGAGCAAAAGTTTCGTTCCGTACCGAATTCTGCAAAAATCCCAATTCTCATCACCTTCTTCTTCTTCCAAACTCAATTTCCAGAAACCCTTAAACACCGTTGAAGATTGCATGGCCCGAAGAAGCGCTTCATCGAGACATTAAGTTGTTGCTGGAATTCGTAATTTCCCACTTTTTTTCCGTCGCGTTACACTCTCGGAATCGGAGATTTGTAGAGGAAACCACAAAGCTCGTCGAAGCGATAGATTCTGATCACCCCTCTCTTTCCCGAAGGAGGGACGCTTCTTTCCCTCTTTTAGGTATTTTTTTTTTTTTTGTTTTCGGGGTGGGATTGTCGAATCGGTGAATTGAGGGTTTCGGGTCTCGAGATTACGGTTTAGGGTTGTTCAGGAGACTCTCATTTAACTTTGGGAAGCGTATTAGGAACACACTGGTTTGGCATATATAGGAAATAGGTCTGATTTGAAAGTTTTTTTTCGCCGGATTTTGTAGACAATGCTGAAGAAAGATGAAAAGAATAGTACGGCGAAGAGAACCATTTACACCAGATCCGTAGCAGCTTCAACTCCTGCCTCGGTTGAACAAGAAACCCCTGGTTTGAGGAGGTCGACGCGGGGAATGCCAACTAAACAGCCAATAACTCCACCTTCTGCTACTAGAAAGTCAGAGAGACTGGCTCCCTCAGTATCGAAAAAGTCTGCTGGAATGGAGAAGAAACACACTACACCGAGTCCTCTGCGAAGGTCTGATAGGGGAAAAAATGTAGTACCTGCCTCACAGAGTTCCAAAGGATCAGATAATTCTAGCCGGAAGGTAGAAACTTCACTGAATATTCAGCAGAGCAAGGAAATAAAGGAAAAGAATGTAGAAGAGTCGACAAATGAGATCAAGAAACGAGAACCTACAATGTCAGCCCGAAGTTTCAGGGCTTTGTTTAGAAGGCCTAATAATAAATCCGAGGCACTAGTTGATGCTTCCAATGACGAGGAACTAGTAGTTGTTGGTTGTTCGCGTCGCGTACCTGCAAGCAATGATGATGCTGAGAATATGGTGCTTGATGCATCCGCCACGGTTGAAACTAAGGATGGAAACGCTATAGGTTCACCGTCAAAGAATTCAGAAAATCAGAAGCTTCTTATCAGTAAAACTAGCTTAGTATTGCCTTTAGAAAGCAAGAAAGACAGTACAGAAATTGAGCTGGATGCATGTGCCATTGCTTCAAATGGAGATGACCGCATTTTGAGTTCTGATGGGGTAATTCCACCTCAATCTGCGTGCGATGATGCTGCTGCTCAAGACGGTAACACAGATTGTCTACCACAATCTTCTCAAGACGGCACTGATTCTCCTTTGATATCAAGTAGGGACGCAGAAAAGTTGACGCTTGATGCATCCACCATGGTCGAAACTGAGGATGGGAACGCCATAGGTTCATCATCAAAGAATTCAGAAACACAAAAGCTTCTTTTTAAAGATGCATCCAGCTTAGAAATGGACATAGGCCTCTCTTTGAAAAGGAAGAGAAGCACTGCAGAAATTGAGCTGGATGCATGTGCCATTGTTGCAAATGGAGATGATCGCGTTATGAGTCCCGAGGTGGTAATTCCATCTTCATCTGGGTGCAAAAATGATGATCGACCAGAAATGTGCAACACATGTGGAAAACGGCAAAAGTAAGAATTTTTGAGTGTTGTCTGTCTATCAAACTGATCTGGCAATTGCTTCTACCATAGATGAATGTTGCACAGATGTGTTTGTTGCTTCTGTTAGTGTTGTTAATAATATATGTTTTAGATTCTAATTTAAATTGTACAAATTTTTTGTAGGGTCAACAGTGATTTTGAAAATCTGAGTGGTTGCTCCTGCATTACCCAGCCAGTTGACGAATCTGATCACGCCACACAGGTTTGTTTCTGATTGTTTTCTTTTAGATACCCGTTAAACAGTGGTCTGTTTAATAGTTAAATTTACTTATCTTTTTACTTGTATTTGCATTGGATTAGGATATGGAGGAAAACGAACCAGCTGTGAGCAGAGACTATGAGGAGAACAGGCAAATGCAACATGGTAAATCAAGTGATCCCAAATTGTATTCATCGATGTACCCAGAGTATTGGGTTCCGGTGCAGCTATCAGATGTACAGCTGGAGCAATACTGTCGGACTCTCTTCTCCAAATCTTTATCTCTTTCTTCGCTGTCGAAGATTGATCTTGGAGCTCTCGAAGAAACTCTCAGTTCTGTAAGGAAAGTAAGTTACTTTGAGTTAAAAACAAAACTTATGCTTCAATGTGCTTGTGCATTAAATACCCAGTTAACACTGATTATAAGATAAAAAGAGAGCAATATACATATAAATTAGGTGTTTACTGCATTGCTACCAACAAATATATTCTGTGTTTCATGCTCATAAGAAGTTGTTGCATATGTGTTATGCATTTCTGTTCGATGTTTGGTAGGAAAAAGGTTTTGGTCCTTGTTTTCTGGTTTTTCAAAACCTATAGAACTCGAAATGCCGACTAGCACTAGACAGTTTGAGGTTGCCTAGATATGCAACTACTGTCGGTCTGCATCACATTTTCTCAGAGTCTCTTTCTGCATGTTAATGTGTGATATATTAAAACCTTCTTCGTTTGTTCGCAAACTTGTTGACAGACCTGTGACCACCCGTATGTTATGGATGCATCTTTGAAACAACTGCTCACCAAGAATCTGGGGGTTCATGAAATCCTGGATGTAGAGATTCAAGCAAGCGGGAAACTTCACCTCCTTGATGCAATGCTTACTCATATAAAAACGAACGGTTTAAAAGCAGTTGTCTTCTACCAGGTGAATTTCTATTACTAACGAGTGTGGATAGTCTCTGTTTGTCATGGATAACGTCACTTGGTGCATTCTCAATATATATGCATTTACATTTAACAATGAAATTATGTCTTGTATTGAAATTTGTGTGAGGTGAACCGGTGAAGTATGCTTTCTGTTATGTGATGATAAATTGTAAAGTAGCTTCAGTAACCAGCCTGCATTTTGATATATGCTTGACTGAAATTTTTCTTCTCCTCTTCCTCTCTTTGTTGTTATCTGTTCCTCATATATGATTGAAATACAGTTTTTTATTTGGTTCAACAGGCAACACAAAGCCCTGAGGGGCTTCTGCTTGGTAATATTCTCGAAGATTTTGTGGCTCATAGATTTGGTCAAAAATGTTATGAGCATGGGATTTATTCCTCAAAGAAGAACGCCATAAACAATTTCAACAAGGAGAGTCAATGCTGTATTCTGCTGTTGGAAACACGTGCGTGCAGTCAAGCCATTAAACTCTTGCGGGCTGATGCATTAATTCTTTTCGGAAGCAGCTTGAATCCATTGCATGATGTTAAGCACTTAGAGAAGATAAAAATCGAGTCATGTTCTGAAAGAACTAAGATATTCCGGTTGTACTCAGTATGTACAGTTGAAGAAAAGGCCCTGATTCTGGCTAGGCAAAATAAGGGGCAAAATAAGCGGCAACATAAGGCTGTAGAGAACCTAAACCGTCCTCTCACGCATGCACTGCTCATGTGGGGGGCTTCATATTTATTTGATAAGCTGGATCATTTTCACGGCGGTGAAACCCCAGATTCAAGAGTTTCATTTGAACAATCTATTATGAACGGTGTGGTTCGTGAATTTTCGTCCGTACTTTCTTCCAAAGATGGAGAAGAAAATGGAGGCAAGCTGTGTCTACTTTGGGAAGCCAAGCATGATCAGGGAGCTTACAGCAGTGATTCTACTCTACTTGGTGAAAAACATATCAGTTTGTCAGATGAAGATAGTCCTAATATATTTTGGACAAAGCTGTTCGAGGGAAAGAATCCTATGTGGAAGTACCCGTCAGATACTCCCCAAAGAAATCGGAAGAGAGTTCAATATTTTGAGGGCTCTGCAGAGAAACTTGACAATGGCGGAAATACAAAGAAGCGAAAGAAGTCTTTGGAAGTCTTTGGAAACTTGACGATGGCGGGCGATGTCACTGATGTCCCAGTAGATAATGATGAAAAAAAAGCCTCTGGGAAGGATCTCACGGGTAAAATAGTTCAATTCCTGCTCATATATCTAGAATTTTGCAACTACTTTGCTGATTCTCTTTCCTACAGGGGCTTTGGGGTCGCCAAAAGTCATAGCACTCCCGTCATCGTGTAAATCTACATCTGGTACTGATGGTACATTGGATGAAAATGATGCTTTTGGCTTGTATTCTGTGGGCTTTCATATCTCTGGAATCCCAGAGGATATGTTATTGGGTCATGATTGGAAAAAAATACCGCGTGAATCACAGAGGAAGCTCCATGCTGATTTAAAGTCAGAAATGGCAAAACTTTGCCAAGTTTTGCATCTTTCAGTAAGTGCCTTTCTTCACCTCCATAACTTATTTTAGCTTTTGCATATGCATATACTGTGTGTTGTAACTGGAATTGTTAACTGATTTCATGTTACAGCCAGACGTGAAATTCTTAATGTTCAACTATATTGTATTTATTTATCATATCTGGGTTCGTTTGTTATTAATTGAGTACTGCTGCACAAAACAGTAGGTAGTTAATGTGCCTCTTGTCGGTCATTGTTTGTTGAAGCAAAGAAAAACTTTTTTCTACCTTGCATAATCTATTCATAACAGATATTGATATATATAATAACCTTAGGCCTCTGTACCTGGCTGATCAAAGGCATTTCAATTTTTATCTGTTTGCTGTTGGTATAGAAATGATACATTGACCAATGCGATTCGTTTTGTTTACTGTACATATTTTTCTGTTTTCAGGAAGCATGCACAAGCATGGTTGAAAGATTTCTTGAATATGTTATTGATAACCACCGAATCTATGAAGAGCCAGCCACCATATTGCAGGCATTCCAGATAGCCCTGGTATGCTAGCATTTACTTTGATAGTTTATGCATTGTTTCCTTCATCATCTGCCTCTGTATTAAATTTGCTCATTCTGAGGCGTCACTTTCTTTGTGGGATTGCATTAGTTTTATCTTTCTAATTATAGGATAAATTATCCACTATTGCTCGAATTATGCAAGCTACTAATGTCTAATTAAACATCTGCTCTTATAGACCTCAAAGTACGGCCTTCAATTGCTGACATAATTTATGAATAGGTCACATACTGAATACATTGTTAAAATTGCATTTTCAGAGTTGGATTGCAGCTTTGTTGGTAAAGGAAAAGCTTAGTCACAAAGAATCTTTGGTCCGTGCAAAATCTGAATTAGCTTTCTATTGCTCAAGAGTAGAGGTAAATTATATATTTACGATATTGTCCTGCATGAAGAGTCTGTTCTTGGAGCGCACACAAGGTTTGCAGTGTGATTGCTTTGGTACTACTTCTAGCCAGTCAATGGTTCATACAAAACAAGTGAATGAAAGTCTCTCAGGGGCTACAGTGCGTCAGGGAAAGAACAATATAAAGTCGATGCGTAGCTCAGAGGGTGAAGAATGCACGACTGAGAAGAGATGTAGTCATTATAGCACTTTAACAAAAGATGTTAACGAGACTATTAAAGACATAAAAAAGAAATGCAAAAGGCAACTGCAAAAGCTTGGACAAGAGCACGAGGAAAAAAAGGTGGAGCTGTTAAATATGCATGCAGACAAGAAGAAAAAACTTGAAACTAGGAAAAATTTGGAAGCAGCAGTAATTCGTATTACCCGTTCACGGACAAGCACCCAAGCGGATGATCTCAAGCGGCTGGAACATGATTTTGAAAGAAAGTTTGATGAAATCAATACTGAGAAAACTGAATGCCTTCAAAGTCTGGAGCAAATGCACGAGGCTGCAAAGAAGAAGTTGGCTGAGGATGAAGCATGTTGGATTAGTCGGATAAAGAACTGGGCACAAGCTGAATTAAAAATTTGTGCTCTCATTAAAAGTGGCAACAAGCATTTTAGTGAAATATGCTCATCAAGCACTTCACAAAATGCTTGTGATGTACAAACTTGCAATGATGCCAACGTCGAAGCTACTTACGCTGATACGAATTGCATGGCTTCCAAGGGAAATCAAGTACAGGAAGCAGAAAACACATTAGGAACCATGTCGGGTGGCACAAATCAACAAGTTCCTGAAATGGTGGTTTTAAGAAATGATGAGGCGATGGATGTCTTAACCTTGTCTCGTGAGCAGCCTACAGAAAATGTGGCTACAAAGAGCCAGTCCAGTGAGCAGGCTTCTTTCACTGTGCCTGAGATATTGATTCCTGCTGGCTGTCAAGAAGAATTTGCGGCTTTGAACGTGCATCTGTCAGAATACCAGAATTGTGACAGAATAACATCAGCGGCACCAGATGAAGATGTTTCGACAAGGGTGCCAGAGGTATCCCAGTCACTAGCAAATCTTTCAAAATCTGCCTCCCCCGAGGCTTCCTTGAATAGAGATGAGGCTTTGGTTACTCCTGAAAATAATAGAACAGATCATGTGGATACTGATGCTGATAACATTTTGGACCAGCAGAATACGGAAACTTACTCTCTTGACAAGGAGATTCATGACGAGGTTGCGTTGCCTAAGCCACACCCTGCGCCTGTGGTAGAGACTAGGGGTGCTACTGAATCTGATCAGGTACTTACTGGCCCTGTAGGATACTCGATTCTTTGTTCATTTAATCTCTTTAATGCTCATTTTTGTTAGCGATCAGATGCTGTTTGTCTTATTGAATTCACTTTTCTGGACAGGATGGTCAAGATATATCTTCACCAGATGGAAAGCAACCTGAACCAACAGCAAACACTCAGGGCCAAAATATTGAAGAAGCAATTGAGCCCCAGTCTATTGAGCCAGAAACTGCAGAGGCTACTGATTATGCTGCATCCAATCAGGTCCTTGTTGAGACTACTTTTTCTTTTGCTGGTTTAAAGTTATCAATCTGTGTAATGTTCATTCAGAATTTCCCGTGTTGAAAAAGAGCTGGGAAATGTGGTTAGTGATCAGGTCACATTTTTTAATATAAAATTGACTCTGTGGACAGGCTGATCGAGTTACATGTCCTTTGCCATCTTCACCAGCTGGAAATCAGCCTGTGCCAGAAGCAAACATTGAGGGTCAAAATATCAACACATCATCAGCTGAGCCCCACATAGCTGGTCCAGATGCAGTAGAGAGTGGTCATTATGCAATATCAGATCAGGTACGTATTGCCTTAACAAAAGATAATCGCTTTTGCTGTTCAAAAGGCTTACATCTTTGTAATGCAGGAAACAATGGTTGCTCAGGATGCGTGTTCTCTGCCATCTACATTGGTTGGAGCAAACATTCAGGGCCAAAATATCACAACAGTGACTCAACTTTCCACAGATGAATTAGATGCAGTAGAAACTGGTGGAATTCCTGTATCAGATCAGGTATCTGCCTCTGCTTGAAGACTCTCTCTTTTTTATTGGTTTAAAGCACTATGCCTTTGTAATGTTCGTTGTCATTTTACTGTAAGAAACAGAGCAGGCAGTGGGTAATAATCAGGTGTTAATTTCGCTTGTGAACTTGATTTTCCTGGATAGGGTGCTCGGGATGCATCTCCTCGGCCATTACCTTTGCCTGGAATTCACCCTGACGCAGAAGTTAACATTGAAGGCCTAAATAACACAACAGTGGCTGAATCTCACACATCTGGGTCAAATGCATGTGAAATGGAAATAGCAGAAGCTGGTCCCCAAGTAGAACGGTCAACCCTTACAAGTCAGTTACTGCCCTTTTCATTTAAGTATCGCCTAGATTAACTTAGGTGTTTGCCAGACTGCTAATAGCGTGATGCCTGTGTGCAGATCTTGTCCATGAAGGTGGTGTGGAGCCTTCAGCAGGTGTAACAGCTCCTGTTCCATCATTTCTTAGCAATGTTATGGGACAGAGTGCCGCTCAACCTGTTCCTCAAGTACCATTCCCTGTGTACAACGACCCATTTCTGCATGAGTTGGAGAAGCTGGGGAGAGAATCAGAGAACTCAAAGAAGATTTACGAAGAAAAGGTTAGATGTCCGCAATTTTACCTCTAGTTTTGGTTTCTTTTTTTTCTCACTGTTCATTGACCCTCAGTTGCCTGTGAGCAGAAATCAGTCTTAAAATCTGAACTCGAGAGGAAGATGGCTGAATTACGAGCAGAGTTTCAACGAAGATTCCAGGAGGTAGAAGCTGAGCATAACACCAAAACGGCGGAGATAGAGACAAATAAAAATCTTGTTATAATGAACAAACTGTTGGCGAATGCGTTCTTGTCCAAATGTACCGAGAAGAAGACATCTCCCTCAGCAGCTCCAAGGGGTAAGTGTTCTTCGAAAAGTAGAGCAAATTGGTTTTAAATACAAGGAGATGAAGTCATAGTAGCACATTTTCTGCAGGTAGAATTCAGCAGCTAGCACAGAGAGTGAGCACGCAGAGAAATTACACTGCTCCTGCTCTGCCTCCGGCTCCTGCTGCTGGACCTCTGCAGCTTCAGGCATCGTCATATCCTTCTCCAGCTCCGGCTCAGACTCCTTTGCAGACTCACGCATCTTTGTGTCCTTCTTCAGTCTCTCGTCCATCAGGGCGTCCTCTGAATTCCGCGGTCTGCACAATGCCTCAGCCAAGACAGCCTCTGATATCCAACACAACTCCAACTCTGTCAGCTTCTCCTGCAACTAATCAAGTTGCCAATGCAAGTCTACGCCCCTCTTCTGCACCACACCTCAACTCATATAGGCCATCCTCTTCAATTCCTGGCTCCACAGCTACTCCAACCTCAGCGCCGCCTCCTCAAGCTTTAACATATACAGGTATGTTAATTCAGCAGCAGCAGCAAGAACAACAACCACAACAGGGATTGAGCCGTGGATTGCAGGGGAACGGGAATGTGGTTTGTCTTTCGGATGATGAGTGATGTAAATGGAGAGATGTTTTAGAGTCTAGTTGTTGATTTAGAGAGAAGTTAAAAAAAAAAATGTCTGTATATATAATAATTAGGTTACCTTATGATAAATATCGAAGTGTATTGTTTTTGATGCGACTTTTGTAGATGCAATTAATCTAATCAAATTGAGTAAGTCACTAACCGACTCCGGTTCGGTACAGTCTTGGTGAATCTCTCATGGATCACAACATACAATAGAAAAATGTTTAAATAAAAAGTCGTATAAAGAAACAAANAGTAGAGCAAATTGGTTTTAAATACAAGGAGATGAAGTCATAGTAGCACATTTTCTGCAGGTAGAATTCAGCAGCTAGCACAGAGAGTGAGCACGCAGAGAAATTACACTGCTCCTGCTCTGCCTCCGGCTCCTGCTGCTGGACCTCTGCAGCTTCAGGCATCGTCATATCCTTCTCCAGCTCCGGCTCAGACTCCTTTGCAGACTCACGCATCTTTGTGTCCTTCTTCAGTCTCTCGTCCATCAGGGCGTCCTCTGAATTCCGCGGTCTGCACAATGCCTCAGCCAAGACAGCCTCTGATATCCAACACAACTCCAACTCTGTCAGCTTCTCCTGCAACTAATCAAGTTGCCAATGCAAGTCTACGCCCCTCTTCTGCACCACACCTCAACTCATATAGGCCATCCTCTTCAATTCCTGGCTCCACAGCTACTCCAACCTCAGCGCCGCCTCCTCAAGCTTTAACATATACAGGTATGTTAATTCAGCAGCAGCAGCAAGAACAACAACCACAACAGGGATTGAGCCGTGGATTGCAGGGGAACGGGAATGTGGTTTGTCTTTCGGATGATGAGTGATGTAAATGGAGAGATGTTTTAGAGTCTAGTTGTTGATTTAGAGAGAAGTTAAAAAAAAAAATGTCTGTATATATAATAATTAGGTTACCTTATGATAAATATCGAAGTGTATTGTTTTTGATGCGACTTTTGTAGATGCAATTAATCTAATCAAATTGAGTAAGTCACTAACCGACTCCGGTTCGGTACAGTCTTGGTGAATCTCTCATGGATCACAACATACAATAGAAAAATGTTTAAATAAAAAGTCGTATAAAGAAACAAAAAAACTAAGGGGGTGTTATTGGATTGAGGATTTTAATAGATTTTAATTAACCCAGGACATTAGTGGATTTAAAAGTCTAATGCATTAGACTTTATAATACATATAAGGTGGATTTGAAAGTCATTGATAATGTATTTTTGGTGATTGTTATGGATTTTTTAAAAAGTTATTGTTAGAAAAAAATATATATATATCCATAAACTGTGCTATACACCAAAATTATATTAAATTAATAACACCCAGACTTTTACACATGTCATAGAAAACTTGAATTAAACTGTATTTGTTTTCAATCCAGATTTTTGGTGTAATTAAAGAACCCAGATGTCATGAACCCAGAAAAAAAAAATTAAAGAATACAAAAAAACACAGATCTGATGAATAAGTGTGATTATATACAAAGGGTTTGAGGAGGAAGAAACAGAGATTGAACCCAGAAAAAAAAAGTGTGATTATATCATAAACCAAAAAAAAAAGTTATAGATCATGAACCCAGAAAAAAAAGTTAAAGAACACAAAAAAAAAATTCTCAAAAATAATACATATCTGATGAATAAGTGTGATTATATAAAAGGATAGAGAAAAAAATCAAACAATAATATGTCAAAGGCTAGAGATCCATCAAAAGAGAGGAGAAGAAAATGAAATGATTGAGAAAAGTGTGGTATTGTATTTGTTCATATTTTAGAAGCAAAGTACGTTGAAATCCAAAATCACACAAAATCCCGTAGATATTGAATAACACTAGATTTTAATGGATTTTTAAAAATACCCACATGATTGTTAAATACATCAAACTCCTTTAAAAACCACAATCCAATAACACCCCCTAAAATTGAGAAAGTAAAGGAAAAAGAGAGTTGACGTGTCGTTTACTAAGAAAGGATTTGAATTGAACAATTCGCTTTCTTCCTCTATATGGTAACCGCTCCCTTCTTCGTCTTATTCTTCTTTATAGTCTCTCTCTGATCAGATCATCTTTACTTCACAAAGATTAGAACTTTGGAAAGCAAAACAATGGAGAGCCCCAACGACTTGTGAGAAACGAAACCGGATCTGGACTCCAACGACTCTCTCAGTAATCTTGTCGAAACCCTCGATCCTTCATCTCCTTCTTCCAGCGATGCCTCAAGATCATCCGTTGACTCCACTCGACCCGATTCTTCACGCCCTCACTCTTCTCCTTTCTCCCGTTTCTCTAAGGTTCTCTCTCTCTCTTATATGATCTAAAGATCCAACCTTTTCTTATGTGGGTGATGATGCGGTTTAATTAATTTTGTGTTGATCCATCAATTCTCTCCTTATGGGTTTACCGATTAGGGTTTGGTTTATGATATAATCGTCGTTTTTATCATCTATAGCCGAATGGGTTTTTAGGTTTAAGATTGTGTGTGAATTGTGATTAGAGATTGTTTTCTTTGAGAATTTGCAGGGGAGGTGCGCGATCTGCTTGTATGAGATTAGGAAGGAAGACGGGAAGGCTATATTTACTGCAGAGTGTTCTCACTCCTTCCATTTCGATTGTATAACCTCCAACGTGAAACACGGAAACAGGATTTGCCCTTTGTGCAGAGTTCAGTGGAAGCAAGTCCCTTTGTGTGATGTTGACTCTCTCACTACTACCTCTCTGCCTCAAAGAGGTTTTGAAGATGATGAGCCTTTACCTCACGGAGAGACTCAATTCCAGAGTGATCATGCTGCTCATCGTTCCGATCATCATCAAGCCCTCCAGATTAAACTCTTCCCTGAAGTGTCTGCGCTGGCGAAACCGGTTACTCGTAGTGATTTTGCTGTTCTGGTTCATCTTAAGGCTGAGGGTGTGAGTGATGATGCTAGGCGCGCTCGTGCTCCTTTGGATCTCATTACTGTACTTGATGTAAGTGGGAGCATGGAAGGAGTCAAAATGGAGCTCATGAAACACGCTATTGGTTTTGTGATTCAGAATCTTGGTGAGACTGATAGGCTCTCTGTAATTTCCTTCTCCTCCACGGCTCGTCGACTATTCCCTCTTAGACTGATGTCTGAGACAGGGAAGCAAGCGGCGATGGAGGCTGTTAACTCCTTGGTTGCTGGCGGCGGGACAAATATTGCAGAAGGGCTCAAGATTGGTGCAAGAGTCATTGAGGATAGGCGGTGGAAGAACCCTGTTTCTGGAATGATGCTTTTGTCCGACGGACAGGACAACTTTACTCTTTCTCATTCCAGGGTTCATCTCAGAGCAGATTACGAGTCTTTGCTTCCGAGTTCTTGCCGGATCCCTATTCATACCTTTGGGTTTGGCTCAGATCATGATGCTGAGCTAATGCACACGATTTCAGCAGTCTCTAGTGGCACGTTTTCGTTCATCGAAACAGAGACTGTGATTCAGGATGCTTTTGCGCAATGTATTGGAGGGCTTCTCAGCGTTGTGATTCTTGAACAAGTTGTTGAAATCGAATGCGTTCACGAGCATGGTATCAAAATATCTTCCATAAAGGCAGGAAGCTATAGAAGCCACATAGCATCTGATGCAAGAACTGCCACAATCGATGTTGGAGACATGTACGCAGAAGAAGAAAGGGACTTCCTAGTGATTCTTGGAATTCCGTGCTGCGACAATAATGGGTCTGCTGATTGTGAATCTGTGTCGTTGCTGAAGGTTAGATGCGTCTTCAAAGATCCTGTTACGAAAGAGATAGTCCGTGTGGAATCTGAAGAATTAAGCATCCAAAGGCCAATGAAGCTAACAGGAGAAGAAGTGGTGTCCATAGAGGTTGACAGGCAATTAAACAGGTTCCTTGTTTCACAAGCTATGTCAGAAGCTAGGGTTTTAGCGGATGGAGGTGACCTGACTGCAGCAATTGGAATCCTTAGAAACCGTGAGAGAGAATTATCAGAGACACCGTCTGCTCGATCGAGTGATAGGCTTTGTCAATCACTGACCTCCGAGTTGAATGCGTTGCAAGAAAGGATGACGAGCAGGAGGATGTACAGAACATCAGGGCGAGCTTACGCCTTCTCGAGCATGAGCTCGCATTCGGCTCAAAGGGCAACGGCTCGTGGAGACTCGACCCAGGGTTTAAGCCCGGTACAGGCTTATCAGACGTCTTCAATGGCTCGTATGGTGACTCGTTCTCAGCAACTGGTGTTCAAAAGCCCTAACGCATCCCCTGCTCGTGGAGGCCAAAGCTGAATTTGACAGAAAGAATAATAAATTGGGGTTTGTGCATGATTGTTGCTTTTGATTTTAATTTGGTTTGGTGGTGTGAAGACAGAAGTTGGGTTAGTTCTGTCTGAACCGGGGACATGGTTTCTAATGGTTTTTCTTAACCAACAATATGATACTGGTTATCTTTCATATAAAAGAACATATTATCTTTGCTACAAATTTAAGTTGTCTCAAGCATATTTCCAATGCATAAACAGGCTTAACTACTAGAGTCCATCCTCCCAGGTCACTTCCACTAAGTTTCAATGCCTTGTCTCTCGCACCTTCTCCCCAAAAACTAAATGAAGAGAGGACTCTTGAGGATACCTTTTTTAAAGTCTCTGGGAACAGCGATACGCGCGATCTTTCCGCATGAAGCGAATTGCTTTCTCAACGCGAGCATGAGAGGATACTGATCTTGATGAACCCTAGTGTCATATCCCTCTACGGAAATCGTGCTAGTCCGTTTTTCACCCTTCAATTCCAGCGGTTTCTGACCTTTGATGGCGGATTCGTCCATGGTTGATTTCACAAGAAACGGCTGCTAACAAGGATTTTTGTAGATGTAGGGATTTAGGATTGAACAAGGTCCAAAAATCATTAGTAAAAGGGTAAATTTGATTCGATCAAAATTTGTTACAATTTTTTTTTGGGTTTAATCTAATTTATACACGTATAAATTGGTTGGTAAAAGTTTACTTTTATCAACAACTGTATAAATTAATTAGTTAATATATTCTCCTTTTTTTTGGGATAAAATGTGAAGTTAAATTCGTAAAAATCCTTTTACTTGATTGTAAAATTTCCAAAATTTATAGGAAGCTAGGTCGGTCTATATTGTATATATATAGTGTGGTCCATAGACCAAAAAGCAATACATTCGACATAATATTTTTTTTTTAACTCATCCTAAAACTAGGGTTTCTTCACAAATATGAACTCATCAGGAAGCGAAAACATGGAGAAGGAAACTCAACGCGGAAATCAAAGCTCGAACAGACCCGATGCTTCTTCTCCTCCCCCACCGTCTTCTCCTTCCTCTTCCATTAAGGTTCTCTCTCTGACAACTCTCTCTAATATACAATTACTTTTATGAGGTGATATGAATTTATTACAATTTTATAGTCGAATTGGGTTTATCATCTCTTACCTTATTAGAGTAAAGGTTATCTTTTGTCACAAATTAGGGTTAGGTTTTAAGATTTTCAAAAGATTGTGTGTTAGTGTTAATTAGGTTTTCAGATTTCGAATTAAGAGACTTATTTTACATCTTTTAATATTGCAGAGCACATGTGCGATTTGCTTGGATGAGATTAAAAAGGACGACGGGAAGGCTCTATTTACTGCAGAGTGCTCTCACACGTTTCATTTTGATTGTATAACCACAAACGTGAAACACGGAAACAGGATTTGCCCTTTATGCAGAGTTCAATGGACACAGGTCCCTTTGTTTCAAGGTTACCACCCTGTCCCTCGCTTTCCGGCGGCTCAAGTGGGTTTTGAAGATGATGAGGCTTTACCTCAGGGAGAGACACAAATCCAGAGTGCTTCTCAACGTTCAGATCATCCAGCCGTAGAGATTAAACTCTTCCCTGAAGTCTCTGCACTGGCCAAACCGGTCAGTCGTGGCGATTTTGCTGCTCTGGTTCATCTTAAGGCTGAGGGTGTGAGCGATGATGAAAGGCGCACTCGTGCTCCCTTGGACCTCATTGCGGTTCTTGATGTGAGTGGTAGCATGAACGGAGTAAAGTTACAGCTTATGAAAACGGCAATGGGTTTTGTGATTCAGAATCTTGGTGAGACTGATAGGCTCTCTGTAATTTCCTTCTCCTCCATGGCTCGTCGACTATTCCCTCTTAGACTGATGTCTGATACGGGGAAGCAAGCGGCGATGCAAGCTGTTAACTCCTTGGCTGCTACAGGCGGGACAAACATTGCAGAGGGGCTCAAGATTGGTGCAAGAGTCATTGAGGGTAGGCGGTGGAAGAACCCTGTTTCTGGAATGATTCTTTTGTCCGACGGACAGGACAATCATACTCTTTCTCATTCCAGGCGCCATCTGAGAGTGAGAGCTGATTACGAGTCTTTGCTTCCGAGTTCTTGCCGGATCCCAATTCATACCTTTGGATTTGGCTCAGATCACGATGCTCAGCTAATGCACACAATTTCAGCAGTCTCTAGAGGCACGTTTTCGTTCATCGAAGCAGAGGATGTGATTCAGGATGCTTTTGCGCAGTGTATCGGAGGGCTTCTCAGCGTAGTGATTCTTGAACAAGCTGTTGAAATCGAATGCGTTCACGAGCAGGGCCTGAAAATATCATCTATAAAAGCAGGAAGCTACAGGAGCCGCATTGCATCAGATGGGAGAAGCGCCACGATCGATGTTGGAGACATGTACGCAGAAGAACAAAGGGACTTCGTGGTGATTCTTGGAATCCCCTGCTGCGACAATGCATCATCTGAATCCGAATCTATGTCGTTGCTGAAGGTCAGATGCGTCTACAAAGATCCTGTTACGGAAGGGATAGTCCGCGTGGAAGCTGGAGAACTAAGCATCCAAAGGCCAATGGAGCTAAATAAAAATTTTTTTTTATTTTTTTTTTTCATTCTTTTTCTTAAATCACCTGAGAAAAATAAAGACAAAAAAACAATCAAATCTTTCTTCTTCTTCTTCCCCTCAGTGTTTTTTTATTCACTAAACTGAATCTCTCTCACAACGTAATCAGAGTCAGAGAGAAGGGACTCAAAAACCCCTAATCTCTCAGAGTTTTTGAATACCTTTCAAATCTCCGTAAGTATCATCATCTCATTCTCCTCCTTTTTATTGATTTTTTTTGTTTTTGGGGTATCTCTTTGGTGTTTTGATATTCGATAATCGTCTGTGTATTTGATCCGGTCTTGTCTTAAGTAAATCTTGAATCTCTAGTAACACAATAAATCATATAGACATATGTCCATTACTACACCGACATTTTTTTTTTTTTTTTTTAATCTTCTTCTGTAATTATTATAGCCTTTGTTGTCGGTTTCAACTATTCAAAATTTTTTGGTTGAGCAGTGTGAATAGCTACTTTAATGTTTTGATATGATATATTATTATTAACTTGAGAGATTCCGACGGTTATGCTTTCCAAAATCAATTTAGGTCAATGATTTTTTAAAAAAAATTTTGATTTCTTTCCTCTTAATTTCTGTCTGTCTCTCTAACCTTATGGTTTAGTAGTAGTAATCATCATCGTCGGTTCTTGAAGGGTTTCTTGTGTCCTCCTTCCTTCTTTAAGGGATTGAATTTTATTTTGGCAGTATATATATATATTTGGAGAGATTTTGCAAATTCCGATGGGGACTATGCACCGGAGGTATATTTTTATTTCCTGGCTGTTTTTCATGTAATCAATGAGTTTTTTTTTTTTTTTGGTTTTGAATATTACTTAAAAAAGGTTCTATCTTTTTTGTTTTTTTTTGTTTTGTAGCGGTGCTCCTAGAAGAAATGAAAATGCAAAGCTTATCATAACGACAATTTTAGGAATGGTGTTTGGTTTTTTTATTGGTATCACATTACCTTCAGGTTCCTTTAGAAAGGTATAATGAGCTTTGGGATCAATACTTCTATCTTCCTCTTTTCACCAGTTAGTTGATCGATCTGTTCTTTTTGTATTCTGCAGATTAGCTTACCCTCAGGCCTTATGTCATCTTTTGATGTAGCCATGTCAGATGGGAAACTGTTTTCTGGTGGCAGATCACCTGAAGATTTTGGTTCTAGACAGTTTCCTAAGGTAACCATCTCTCTGCGCTGACTTAACATGCTAGATTTGAAGATAGATAATACATATCATCATTTTCTGTTTCTATGTTTCCAGATATATGTTCCAACTAATCCGCATGGTGCAGAACTACTTCCTCCAGGAATTATTGTGGCAGAAACTGACTTTTACTTGCGCAGATTATGGGGTGAACCTAGTGAAGTAAGTTCTACGGTCTTATTGATGTACAATTAGCTTAGTCTGACTATATAGTGTGATTGAGATGTATAAGAAAAAGTGTTAACTGTTAACCTCTACAGGATTTGAAGAAGAAACCAAAGTATCTCGTAACTTTCACAGTTGGGTTTGAGCAGAGGAACAATATTAATGCAGCTGTTAAGAAGGTATTGCAATTTCCCAGTTTCCCCCTCATGTTGTCAGTATTATATGGTTCATTGTTTCGATGGACACTAAGATTTGTGTGTTTCATCATCATTCCTTCAGTTTTCTGAAGATTTCCAAATCCTACTATTCCATTATGACGGCCGGACAACTGAATGGGACCAGTTTGAGTGGTCTAAAAAAGCGATACATATCAGTGCAAAAAAACAAACAAAATGGTAAGAAAACTGATGCAGGTCAGCACGATATACTCCATTCTTCAGGCAGTCGTGAAAATTTGTTTTATAAAACCCTCAGCTAGTTTCTGTTTATCTTTTGGCAGGTGGTATGCAAAGAGATTTTTGCATCCTGATGTTGTCTCAGCTTATGAGTATATATTTATATGGGATGAAGATCTTGGAGTCGAGCACTTCAATGCAGAGAGGTGAATTACTTGTCTTGAATTGTGGTTATACATCAATGACAATATTTACATTTTGTATTGTTTACTATCAGGTACATTGCGTTAGTTAAGAAGCATGGTTTGGAGATTTCTCAACCAGGCTTAGAGCCAAACAACGGACTTACATGGGAAATGACAAAGAGGAGAGGTGACCAAGATGTCCACAAGTATGAGCTTTCTTTCTCTCTCTCTCTCTTTTACCTTTCCTTTGCATTCAAATTCTCTCTAATATTTTTGAGTGGTGAACAGAGAAACAAAAGAAAAACCAGGATGGTGCAGTGATCCACATTTACCTCCATGTGCTGCGTAAGTCTATGTACACTCTTTCTCTCTCTTTCTTTGCCTAGCCTACTATATAGTGCTTATATCATTTTCACAGGTGTGTTTTCCCACTTGCAGGTTTGTTGAGATTATGGCACCGGTATTTTCTAGAGAAGCATGGCGATGTGTATGGCATATGATTCAGGTTTTTGTTTTAACTATAAGATCTTTGGTCACTGTTTTGACAATCAGACATCGTATGCATATGACTAGAAAATGTGGCATTTATGAATCTACTTTTGTTTCTGATTAAGTTATCACAACGAGTCTGTCTCGTCTTCAGGACCATCAGTTGGTGGCTTTAAAACACCTTGTTTGTTTCTGATGCAGAATGATCTTGTTCATGGATGGGGTCTTGATTTTGCTCTGAGACGATGCGTTGAGGTTATTTACTAACCTCTCTGCTTCCTATGTAAATCATTTGGGTGCTTTGCTTATCTCACGGGCTCTCCTTGTTAAGTCTCCATCTGTATGTGTTTCTCTTCCATTTTCAGCCTGCTCATGAGAAGATAGGTGTGGTAGATTCACAATGGATTATCCATCAAGTGATTCCTTCCCTTGGTAGTCAGGTGAATTTACTTTTTATCACTGAGCAGTGAATAAATTTTGCTCTTATATCTCTGAATGATCTCTTGACTCAATAATGAAACTTGACAGGGTGAGTCGGAAAAGGGGAAATCTCCATGGCAGGGGGTAAATAGTTAGCCCACATTATTACACTTACTAATAGAAACCTGCTTCTTTGCCCTCTAGACAATCTCAGTGTGTGTGTGTTTTCCCCGGTTTCAGGTGAGAGAGAGATGCAGAAACGAATGGACGATGTTCCAGGACCGCGTAGCAGAAGCAGATAAAGCGTATATGGAACAACACAAAGTAAAAGAATAATTGGAGCCTCTACTTACTCTGTCTCTGTAAATGAAGCTTTTCGTTTCCATGACAAGTGAGTGTGAGGAGAGAGTTCTCTTAGTTTAAAACTTCTCAGATATATATATAGCTTATATAATATTGTCTTGTTCACTGATCATGAAACTAGTAATGATATTTTCTTGGTTAGATGCAAATATATCTCTTGAGGACATTTCCAGATAGGATCACAATACACATGAACACAAATACAACACCAACTATTTTTTCCCAACACAAGAGTACCACAACAGAAGACCAAAAAGGTAAAGAAAAAAAAAGAAGAAGAAGCAGTATCATGTCAAAAGAGTTTCCTTTGGAATCCTGGATCGATGTTTCTTGATAACTTGGTAAGCTTCATGGGAGCTCCAGGGCAAGGCGCAGAGAGAGGTGTGTGAGAACCACAACCAGATTCCTCTATTTGGAGAGAGAGAGCAATACTAAAGATGTTTTGATACAAAGAGTCGAAGATTTCTTCATCGGAACAAGTAGTAGGAGAATCATCAATCCTCATTTGATCATTGTAGTGGTCACATAGTGGAGATACTGCAATGATTCCACTGTCTCCTCCATTAGTGATGGGAGTTAGGGGTTCCGCGTAAGCTGGTGTTTCTTCGATGGAGTTTTTGTCTCCCGAGTCCATAGTGTTACAATTACTGGGCAAAACAGTAAAAAGCATACATAAACAATTAGACAAAGCCCATTGCATTTGTAAACACATTGCAAGAATTGAATTGACGCATATCGTGATTGCCATAAACAAAAGAAAATCTAATCAGAATGACTAAGAAGAGATTGTAGGACAAATTAGATGATACGAAATCATTTGGAATTTATGGTACTTCTCTCTTTCGAAAGTGAGGATACTTCAAAAAGGATTCAAAGAAGAAGAAAAATCCACCATACCTTTTGACTCGTGAGGTNTTTTTTTTTTTTTTTTTTTTTTTTTTTTTTTTTGCTCTGGCAGCAAAAATCTTTTGTTTATCTTTGGGCCTTTTTTAGGGATTTTAATTTACAATCTTGAGAAATACTGTATTAGGTAAATCAGTTTTGGGCCATGAAATCATCAGACCCAACTTTATTAATATCTCAGACCTTCTTTGAAATCTTAAATTTAGTTTTCGTCATTTGGCTTTTATATTGTTTACAACAATTGTTTTCGTATCTAGCTTTGATCAAATCACCATCTTTGATGTTTTTTTTTTCTTGTGCGACGTCACCACCTTTTACAAAAAAATAGGCATATGAATATGTTTTAAAAATAAAGAAAACTTTATGTGACTTTTCTATATAATGATATTTACGATGTATAAATTCTTATAAAGTTACATATTATTTTAGGATATTTCACTTCCAATGGTAAGAATTACTAATATATGAATAAATCTAACATAATACTAATGTAATAATTAGCTCGCTATTTATAGGAAACTTGTGGAGGTAATATCTATCTCTAAAGGAAATTTATATTTTTTTATTGATTTAAATACAGATTTACTGACATTTCTAGTGATGCAAATAACAGGGCAACAAATTTTATATAACAGATATTATATCTTGACAGATTAAAACAAAACATGTCATCGCAAACCGAATGAAGCGATCAAGATTTGAAAGGAGACATCATTAGACATGAACCTACAACATTTTTTTATAGACTTTAGGCCATATCACATTAATGTCAGGGTTGAACTCTCAACCTCAACGGAAAACTTTAATGTTCACAACAATCTGTCACCAATCTCAACGGAAAACTTTAATTAATGTGCAAAACTCTCAACGGAATTGAAGTATTGACATAAAAATTCATATATATTCTGCATTTGTAATTTGATAAAAATACACAATCTTATGCAAAAACTTGGCTAATGTGACGTACATGTCACCACAAGCAACTATAGAAGGCTAAAGACGCTACGAAAAAGCCAATAGAAGCGAAGAACAAAAAGGTTAGTCCTAGGAAAATTACCATCTTCTTATGTCCAAAAAAAAGTTACCATGTTCTCTAATAAAAACATCTTTGACCATACTTTAAAATATTAAATCCCTATTAAAAGATACTAAACCAGCACTGCTGGTCAAACCCTAATCGTATCAAAAAGGAAAGTGCATTTTTCAAACGGATTTAATTCTCTGGTGCTCCTATACCAGCATCACCTCCACTTATTCTCACTACCCCTTCTTTAATGAAATGACGAAACTATCCTCTAACAATTTTGAAAAGAAAATGGGAAAACGTCCTGGTTCCCCATGAGAACTATGATATCGTACCAGATGGAGCCCGATCTTTACCCCCGTCCCAGATGGCTCTCATGAAATTCTTCTCAATCTATATACCCATATATCGGGATGTTATCGGTTTAAAGAGTGAACCGATACGATACCGTTCATACCAAATAGAAAACCAAAAATAAAACCTGACTGATGTTAATAATCCGACCCGAGACGATACATCTATAACACATCTATAACTCCATTAAAATCCCCAAATCCTCAAACCCTAAAAGCATAAAATTCTTAAATCGATCTTTGCAACCATGAGTACCGTTTCTGGAGGTTCGAGTGGTTCATCAAATGTTCGACAAAGAGGATTCGTCGTTGGCGTGCCTAAGAGATGCTGGTGTGGGGAACACATCGTGGCAAAGAATTCCAAATCCGAGCCTAATCCTTCTCGGAGATACTTTCGATGTCGAGAAGCAGCAGCAAAGAAGGTACTATGTTATGCTTTGTTTGATGTAGACATCGACCTAATCCAAATCCGAGCCTAATCCTTCTCATCAATTTTCATTGTATTCTATGATATAATGTTAGCTTGTGAACGATAACCACATCTTTAAGTGGGTCGATGAGGCATTGTTGGACGAGGTAGCAACATTGGGTGTTCAATTTGAGAGAGTAAAAGAAGAGATGAAAGAGCGTACAATAGAGACATTGCAAGAACAGAAGCTGAAATTTGAGAAGATGCAAATGGAGTTCGAAAAAGAGCTTTGTGAGAGGGTTGAAGAAGTTTTGTTGGAAGCAAAAGCTGAATTGCAATGTAGGATGAATAAGAGTATAATTGTATGTGTTTTCGGTTTTATGATCTTGTTTGCTCTGTTTAAGCTTGTATGATGAGCTATTGTAAACTATTGTTCGGTTGTAATCTATTGTTGTTCGGTTGTATGCTCTGCTTTATGCTCTTGTTTGTTTTGGTGTTGAGTGTGAACTCCTGTTGGTGTTGCTATTGCATTTAATAAGATAAGACATTCCACATTTCATAAAAGGCAGAACATGATGAACACATGTTCTGAAAACAAGCAGAATGATAACGTTTTGAAATCATGTTCTCAACATGATCACAGACCAAAAACATAACCCTACTAGTCTATTCGACCAAAATACAGATCCAACTAGTCTCTTAAACCAAAAAACAGACCCCTACTACCATAATCTTCAATATTCAGGCTTGTGAAAGTCCTCCACCACCTTGAGATAGTCCTCCACCACCCTGAACAACTTCTCCTCCACCAGATTGAGAAAGTCCACCACCATCTTGAGAAAGTCCACCACCTTGAACAACTTCTCCTCCACCACCCTGAGAAGCCTGAAAAACCGCAAATTTCAAAANTTTAATGAAATGACGAAACTACCCTCTAACAATTTTGAAAAGAAAATTGAACGTACAACTACATCCAGTTGTACTGGATATCCCTTAGTTGTACCTCCAGTTGTACCCATCGCACCCTAGTTGTACCCGTCGCACTCTAGTTGTACCTCGCATAGTAGGATTCGAACTCTGGGCGCGCGGGTGCGCATGGAACTCGCAACCACTGAGCTATTGTGTTTTTCGTTGAACATTTACCGATTTAATTATATTTAACCTTTAACAATCTTCATTAAGGGTAATATTGTCTTTTTACCATTGAGAGGTTTTTGAGAAATTGTTTTGATGAATAGGGGTATTAGAGATTACTGTCCTTTTTCAAACTTGGCAAAAAGAGCATTGGTCTCGATGGACTCGTTTGAAGACGCAGTAAAAAATCTAAATTGGTTTGGCTCAATCAGTGCTCGCACTAGTGTATAGTGTCATCCTCAGTGCGTTTTACATATGATTTTTTTTTTTTTTTTAATCTGGGTGGCGAGAAACGAAGAGAAAATCTCGTGACCCTGTTCTCTCGGGGGAGCGCACACTCTCGTGTTCCTCCTCCATCGATGTAAGAAAGAAATAAAAACACGAACTTTGCTTGTTGTTTTTGTCCGTAGGGCCTAGTAGATAGCGAGGTTTGCCTCCAAAACAGAGAGATCGAGGGGAATTTATGAGCACGAGATCTCGATTCCCCCATAACATGTAGGCCTCTGCTTCCTCCTCCTCTCTCTCTTGGGTTCCTTTGTTCCTTTCATTTTGTTCAATTCCTTCGATTTTCTGGGTCCCCTTTTTTCCCTTGTTTCCTCCTCTGTCTCCTTCCTTCTCCATTTTTGTTTTTATACAACTTACACAACCGTAACGTTCTTTCTCAGGGATTTGTTTGTTTGATTTGATTGATCACCTTCTGGGTTTTGTTTGTTTTGAATAAAGATTGATCCTTTTTTATTGTTGTTTTGGTAAGCATCATCATCAGTAGGGTTTGGAATCGAGGCACAATGAAATTGAATCCTATTTGGAAGCTGGTGGCTATTGGGTTATTACTTCTTGCCTCAGGTATGTTTATATAATGGTTTTGTGGAGGTTTTTGTTTCATAAAAGACTTGACTTTTTGTTTCTGATTGTGTTTTGTTTTGTTCTTTGAACTAGTTATTGGCTCTTTTGCGGAACTTGATTTTGGTAATTGCGAAAGAGTAGTGAAAAATTGGGCTGATTCTTCTTCCTCTCGTGAAGAACATGTCAACAATGACAAACGCTCGCTAAAGGATTTGCTCTTCTTTCTTCATGTTCCTCGAACTGGAGGCAGGACTTATTTTCATTGGTGATTTGCATTTCCCTTTACCAAAAACTTTTGAGTGAATATAAAAATTCTTTCTGAATGGCGTGGTTAATGTTGTGTGCTGTGCTTTTTTGTAGTTTCTTGAGGAAATTGTATGATAGCTCTGAGGAATGTCCTCGATCTTACGACAAACTCCACTTCAATCCAAGGTAATCTTTCTTTCTTTGCTTCTTATGTCTTCATTCGATGCCAAAGACCTTGCCTTGTATGTACATTTTAGATAGCTTAGCCAGACATGAGATCAATAGATGCTTAATTACCGGAGTTATTACTTTACTTAAGTCGTATTAGACCCCTAGCCTCCTTAAGCTAAGGAAGAAGAATATGAAAAAAGTATTATGTATGTGGTATTTACCCTCTGACAGTTAAAGATCATTTTGACTCATAAATTTATAGGAAGGAAAAGTGCAAGTTGTTGGCAACACATGATGATTATAGTGTGATGGCAAAGCTTCCGAGGGAGAGAACTTCGGTGATGACTATAGTTCGGGATCCTATCGCGCGTGTGTTAAGCACTTATGAATTTTCAGTAGAGGTAGCAGCTAGATTTTTGGTCCATCCCAATTTAACTTCTGCGTCAAGGATGTCTAGCCGCATACGCAAGAGCAATGTAATAAGCACGCTAGACATTTGGCCATGGAAATACCTTGTTCCATGGATGAGAGAAGACTTGTTTGCTCGGGTAATGTCAACCTATCCCATTCGTCTTTTTATCGTTTCTCTAAATATACAGCTTTCAAGCTTGAACATGATAAGAACACATAACACTATTGACTGAAGCTTGTTTACTCATGCTTGGCCTTTCTTAGCGAGATGCACGAAAAGTTAAGGGCGTAGTCATAATTGAGGACGATAACCCATATGACATGGAGGAGATGCTTATGCCTTTGCGCAAATATCTCGATGCGCCTACTGCTCATGACATCATCCACAATGGAGCCACATTTCAGGTACTTTTTTCATGTGGTTTGTTTTGTTTATGAATGTTATTGATTAGAGATCTCCAGAGCATTTTCATTTCACTTCACAGATTACAGGATTGACAAATAACTCCTATTTATCAGAAGCCCACGAGGTTCGGCATTGTGTGCAGAAGTTCAAAAGCCTTGGTGAGCATGTTCTCCAGGTTGCCAAGGTAGTAACACTTTTTCTTCATCATAATTCACCGCATCGTGGTATTGTTCTTTTAAATTCAGCAGATTCTATAAGCTTGTTTTTATGTTGCAGAGGAGGCTCGACAGCATGTTGTATGTTGGACTTACAGAGGAGCACAGGGAATCTGCATCACTGTTTGCAAATGTAGTGGGTTCTCAAGTTCTGTCTCAAGGTGTGCCATCCGACGCAACTGCTAAAACCAAAACTTTTAGATCAGGTTGGTGTAAGTTTATCGCCTATTACTTTTCTTAATACCGTTGCTGTTATGTCTGAGAAGAGAACCTAGCAACTTAGAGTGAGGGTGATGGTGTTAATTCTGTAGTTATAGTGAATATCGCTTTGGATGTATGATTAAGATGTTGACTGGGGATGGTTGTTACTTAAATTTTTGGGTTTAAAAGCTCCTTACTGCTCATCTTTTTATTTGAAGATTACTGTTTTCTGTTATTTGGGGATTATCATATACTATGGTATGATTGTCTTCAATCGTGTAGTCTTTGTTTCTTGTTGTCACATCATCTTTAAAGGTTCTGTTGCCTTCTTTTGTTCTAGACAATGTGTCTTGTTTCTCTGGGTCCCTGGGTTGATTTATGATTCCTTGTGGGTTAATCATATTCTCTTAAGAGTAAGAAGAATTGATGATATGGCAGTTCCTGTGTAAACAGCGTAGGCTTTGTATTTGCTTTCGCTACATCTAAAGTCAGATTGAAATGATTGTACTTGAACGCACCAAATTCTCAACTAAATTTTCTTGATGCTTCAGAAGCAAGTGTCACAATTTCAGAACCCAGGTCAGATAAGAGTAATATTCAGGTAAAGTCCTGCTGCAGAAGGTAATAATTAGTTTGTTCAACTGTCAATTGTAATTGCCTTGCTGAAAATGCCTGTGACATTGCAGAATGGTACATCTGAAGTTGCATCGAATATAACAACAGAAGCTAAGAGCGGAAATGTAAGTAGATTTCCTTTTTCAAATTTAATATCTAAGCGTAACTTGGTGTGATTTAATAATATATAAGTATTGATACACTTCAGATGACGGTAAAAACCCTAATGGAAGTCTATGAAGGCTGCATTACTCATTTACGGAAGTCCCAAGGAACCAGACGGGCAAACTCTTTGAAGAGAATATCTCCAGCAAATTTTACCAAAGGGGTATATTAAGTATTTTTCAACTGTTCATGATTCAAACTAGCAATGTTAATGAGAGAAGGCCTGAATAATCAAATATTTTGATAATGCATCTAACAGACGCGTACAAGAGTTCCTAGAGAGGTCATTCAGCAGATCAAATTGCTTAACAACCTCGATGTGGAGCTTTTCAAGTATGCAAAAGAAATCTTTGCCAAAGAGCATGAGTTAGTGTCGAAGAAATTGATTTCAACTGTAAGTCCCCCTTGTTCACAGTTGGCCTTTTGCTGTTGTTAAAGACTTTAAACTCTGTGTTTCTGATTCACAATGTGTTGTGTGTGCAGTCTAAGAGAAGCATAGGGGATCTGCCGAGTGAGATAAGGAGCGTTTTTGGAGAAATGGGTGATGAGAAGCTGTGGAAGTTGTTACCAGTGGCCTTGATTCTTTTATTGCTATTTCTCTTGTTTCTATTTGTAAACGCTAGAAGAAGAAGAACCTCAAAGGTCAAGATTTGATTGATGATCGATCCTCTTTGTCTGTCACTTTATTTTTGGGGCCAAATGAGCAATTTGGAAAAGCTTTAGGGGCCAAATTGTAATATTCTTTTCGACTTTTCGTGGAAAAGAAAAAGTTTAGGGTGTTTTGCCTTAACAGGTGAAAAAGGGAAATATATCACAAGTAAACCTCTCTCTCTATCTTCAAACTTTTTTTCTGTCTCTTAAAAGGCTAAAAGAAAAGAAAAAAAATACAGTCAGAGTCACACATCTGATCTAGATAGATCTATTGCTCATTATTATAAAGAATTCAAAACTTTTTTTAACTTATGAGCTATGCTTTAAAAAGATAAGTATTAGATTACTGATAAAATAGAGCTTTCAAAAATTCATTCATTACATAAGGATTTTGTAAGAAGCTTTGTATTGTCAAGAAGCAACCAAATTAAAAGTAAAAGATAAATATAGATTTCGCTTTTGTTTGGCAAAGTACTACTAACTAAGACTGTTCTTGTATTTTTTTACGCAATCGACTGTGTGTGTGTGTGTGTGTGTGTGCAATATATAAAAGTACAATACATGTTATCTTATTTCAAAACATTTATATTATTATATATATGTCATTGGTCTTATGTACAACAAATCTATAAATAAAAGAATAGAAATGGTACACAAATGCAGTAAATATACACACACATCCCACATGATATTTGTATTCTTATTATCAACGACGCAGAAGTGTTTAGAAATGAATATGTTAGAAAAAAAATCATGACAATATAGATCATATGATATTTTTTTATAAGTCTGGTATGAATAATAATAATTGAAAGAAGTAGTATACAAGTAAGTAATGAAGAAGAGAGAACACATCATGTGGAAGATGGAAGCAAAGAGTTAGGCAAGGGACCCACTATCCCATGAGCTCCCATAATCATAAAATATAGTAATTATTATTTCGGTTCTCGTCTCTTCATCGTATCGTCGGTGATCTCTCACATTTCATTCTTTGACTTGATTATGATGCTAACACTTAATTAAAACATTATACTACTACTACTAACATTAACATCATCGTCATAATTCATTCACAATAATAACAATAATTGTGTTAGATAGATCGAGATCTACGAACCATCCTTCCTTATTCAAGGTTTCTTTCTTTTGTCACCTGATTGTTGCATGTGCTCTTGCTATTTTGTTTTTCAACTATTTTGACCACCCCCTATTTAATTTCTTACCATCTTTATAAAATTATGAATGTCAACATTGTATAACCATACCATCATGTTTAAAATTGGTAAAAAAATCTTTTTAATCCCTTTTCTTAGACCGACATATATTCCTCTTTAAACCCCATTCGGATAAAAAATAAAAATATTTGACTTGATATATATACATTTACCTAAAATATCTTAATGACAATATAATAATAATATATTTATTTACTTACTGTTCAATTAGAGATAAAGTTTTCTCTTTTTGTGTGTGTTACAGACAGTTGTACAATTTACCTTATTTAGTGCAACGTTTTGAATTGAATTTTTTGGATTAAGTTTTAACATATTTTTCCCCTTCGGTTATCCCTATAGTATAAGTTTTAACATATTTTTCCCCTTCGGTTATCCCTATAGTAAAAAAAAACAGTTTCCATAAGTTTTGATTATCCCTATAGTATATTCTACTAAACGTACTTTAGTACAAAAAAATTTATAATTCATAAAGAATGAAAAAAATGAAAAGAAGAGACTGACGACGAAGAGACGACATTGAAAACTCCCATCTACCTTTTTCTCTCTCTCCTCTCTCTCTTATTCTCCGTTCACTTTTTATTTTTTATTTTTATCTCTCTCTTTCCCAAATTCGAACCTGCAAGCAAATCCCTAAATCCCCAATTTGAAACCAAACTCCAATTTCGTCATCGTACGACTCTTCTCTTTCTCTGCTTTTTCTCTGTGGTGTTGTAGTCAGTATATATTTACAAAGGTTCGTCCTTCTCTTGTCTCTCTCTTTATTTTTTTTTGAATTTTCCAGTGTAACGCGTTTTGCTTTATTTTCTTCTGTTTCCGGAAAATGTAGGAAGCAATTTTCTTGTTTTTTTTTTCTGGGTGTTTTATTTTATTTTATTTATGTTAATTAATAATTTATCATTGGGAAAACTTTGTGACCGACACTTCTTCTTCTTCTCTCTCTCTCTCTCTGTATGGTTTAATTTAATTTTTCTCAGTGATGACGAACATGTTTCCTTAAATTTTCGCCATTGTTTTCGTTTTGGAAACTTGCCTTTTTTTTTTTTTTGGGTTTTTGCCTTTTACTTAGAGGACTCGCTGCTCTGTATTTAAGGTCTTTTTAAGCTCGAATTTGAATAGCCTTTACTTGGTGAATTTACAATCCGTGTTTTTTAATACCTTTGTGTGTGTGTATGTGTTGGGGGTACAGACAGTAGTAGAAGTATGGGAAGCATGAATTGGTTACCTGAGCAAGAGGAGGATTTCAAAGGTATTCTCTCTGATGATTTCTTTGATGATCTCATCAATAACCTTGACTGCCCTCTTGATGAAGACGACATCGATACCACCAATGCTCCTGAAGATTGGGTTGCCAAGTTTCAAGACCTTGAGCCTCCCCCTATGGATATGTTCCCCTCTTTGCCTTCTCACCTCACCTCCCTTGCCAAGCCTGCTCGTCTTGCGGTTCCTCCTTTTCTGGTGAGTTCCTTGCTTCCTTCGCTTATGCTTATTTGTTAGATTTTTTCTTTGGGTTCAAATCTTCACTTTCCAGCTGTGTTTAACTGTTTATAATCATATGATAATAATGAGTAGTATTATCATATCCTTCATGTAAAGAGTAAAGCTGAATCATGAGTTATCTTGACTCATTCATTGAATGTGTTTCTCAAATTTTTTTTAAATCGATCTGCGTTTTGTTTTCTAGGTGCAGAAGCAGTCCAGTTCTTCTGAAGCCTTGTCCGGCATACACAGCAGCACTCTCAATCAATCTTCATCGCCTCCTGATATCAAAGTCTCTAAGCTATTTCAGTCTTCAAGTCCGGTGTCAGTTCTTGTCAACAGTTGCGATTCTCTCTCCCCACAGAACTCCAGGTCTCAGGGGTTGGCTTTCCCTGTGAAAGGCATCAGAAGCAAGCGCAGACGCCCCACTACAATGAGATTAAACTACCTTTTCCCCTTTGATGAACCCAAAAAGCCCGAGAAGTTCACTCCGGGCGAATCACGATCCCAGAGTTACTATTCCTCCGAGCAACATGCCAAGAAGAAACGCAAGATTCAGCTGACAGCAACCCACACTGTGTCTTCCAGTTTTGAGGCAATCAACTCTGACGGGATTGTCAGGAAGTGCACTCATTGTGAGACAACCAAGACCCCGCAGTGGAGGGAAGGGCCTAATGGACCAAAGACCCTCTGCAACGCTTGCGGGGTCAGGTTCAGATCTGGTCGTCTTGTTCCAGAATACCGACCTGCCTCAAGCCCGACCTTCATCCCATCTGTGCATTCAAACTCACACAGGAAGATCATAGAGATGAGAAGGAAGGACGACAACCAGTTCGATACCAGCATGATGCACGCGGTGATATCTGGAGCTTAAAGACAACAAGGCAACAAGGCAGGGCAGTTTTAAGTTTGGTCTCTGATCCGCAGAAATGGCAACTCAGTGGAGGAAGAAGATGGTATAAAAATTAGGGGTTAGTGACTGTTTTCAAATCTGATGAAGAGAGTTTAGGGGTTTAGTTCAAGTTAGGGATATTAAATAGTGTTGTTTCATTATGTGTTTTATCTGCTCTCTCCCATTTTGCGAGCTCTATGTTTGCAGATGGAGGTGTTTGGCTGTCATTTGTGTATCAGAGGAAGACAGGTGAAAGCCAATGTTTGCTTTTTTTTTCTTTTCTTTTCTTTTAGCTCTTTAAAAGAACCCTATTCTTTTATTCTTCAATGCCATAATCTTTTTATTTTCCACTCTTTCTTATTTACACTGTATTTTGCATCAAGTATAAAAGTTGCAATGAAATAAATTGCCCATATTTAAGCACGAGATGTTGAAAAATGAGACGTCTTAAGGAATAAATATATGATTGATGTTCATCAAGCAAAACTAAACTGCAAGAGTATAGATATAGCTTAAAGACGACGGACAACTTAGTGGTAGGCAAAGTAAATGAAGAGCACATACAACTTCCTCTAGCTGACAACAAAAGCCTAAATGTATGATAACAGAGAAAAGGAGAAAAACACGCATTTTTTCACAAAGACGAAGACTCTTACACCAAATATCAACTAAAAACCAGTTTTGTTTCATTACTCACACAAAATCACACTGTACAAGGTGCTGACTTTTTCACTCCAAAACTCTAACTTCTTGATCCACTTTCCAGTAGTTGTTATCGTTGAACTCTTTCTCTACTCCTGAACTTTCCTCCGGCTTTGTGTCCTCAGCCATCTCCTTGTTCCTCTTCATCGCTCCAGCTTCCCCTACTATCCCTTCTTTCATCGCTTGCTCCATTGCATGCTCTGCCCCTTCTGCTTCCACTCCCACAAACTCCACGTCCTTCTCAAACAACGATCTGTCTGTCCCGTTTGGAATCATGGATTCGGTTTTGACCTCAGGCATTGGTATGTCAAGGTTCATTATGTTCTTGCTGTCATCATCATCATCATCGATAAATGGGTTCAGACCAGTGCCACTCACTTGCATATCAGATGATTCTCCCCACCCAACCCATTCGGGTGGCTGTTCGGCAAAAGCTTCCTCAGCTTTCTCTGAGGTGTTGAAGTCGAAGAAACCCAGTGGACTCTCCATATGGAAATTAGTTTCAGTTGTGTTCAATGCATTGTCTTTTGTGTTTCCATTTAGATTATCTTCTTCTTCTCCAACCACAACTTCGTCATCGTCACTACTGCTAGTGTTGGTATTAAAGGTTCTGTTCAGTTCCATGTCCTCTATCGTCTTCGACCCCGCTGTGTCAGAGGGTGTGCTGCCGAATCTGTCGTCTTGGAATGTGAACCAATTCGAGTTTGTAAACAAGCTGCGGCAAAGTACCAAAGAAGATTGGAGTCATTATTTACAGAGATGTCATAATTCTTTTTCGGTCAAGTGAGATGACATAATTCTATCACCAAAATACAGTAACTGGGTTAAATTAAGGACATGTATGTGGACACCAGTACCAGTAGGGGAAAAAAGAAGAGAAACTCACCTTCCTTGGTCATCCCCGAGTCTTAATGATGAAATTACTACTTCAGCGGATTCATCGTCGAAGTAAACATCCTGTACAAACACATTCCAATTTTCAATAGCAAAAACTGTTATTAGCATACATTCCCGTATGTATCATAGTGTGATAAAAGATCTCGATATTTTCAATAAAAAGGGGAAGAGAATTTTTGCAAGACTTACATCATCGTCTCTATCAAGAGCATTGTGGTCCTGACCAAGATAAATAAAAAGATGATTAATTCAGTGCCAGTTGAATCAATCATAAAAGAAGAAAAAAACAATAGGATGAGAATATACCTCTTCATTGTCATCGGTTCCATAGATTTTGTATCTAAATGCTTGGCTTAAGTTATTGGCCAGAGCTGCAACATCATAATCCCGGTCTTCCTCATCACTATCTCTTGTCCTATCTTGTACAGTAGTTGGGCGCCTACATGTAACAGTGAGTTTATGAAATTAAAAACCAAGACTAGTGAAGATAAATTCCAAAACCCAGAACCAGCGATGCACTCACTGAGTGGTCTCGTCATGAGAAGAAATAATATTCGACTACGATACCCATCAGTCATCAGAGCAGAATCATATTTATGGGGTTTCTCGAAGAGGAACAAGGATCACATGAATATTTACATCCACAATCAGCATGATGTAGTAGGGTGACCATTTAAATGATTATTAGATGATTAGTGAGAAGATTTTAACGTACCCGCATCCCCATCTGTTGACATTTTCAACGGTGTTGCGCTCCTGCAGAACACTACCTTGCCACTCGTTCCATTCACTGTTTTCCTAAAGATTTGGGAGTGAACAAAGCCCAGTCAGAAAACAACGTAATTTTCGTGAGAGTGCTGGGACCACTTACCATAAGACTCAACTACTGGTTTTACATTCTTTATGCGTGTAAAGTGACAAAAAGCGGCAGAAGAAAAACAACACAGCAGGAGACTGTAGACATTTTATACCAACCTGAAGGTATGTCTTTATCTGGCCATTGCTGTTACTCAACTGACTAATTTTATTTGATATTCTTGTGATATGTCCAACATACCCGACGCGAGGGGGTTTCTTCCCGGTGGCGGCTACAGTAGGCTACCTCACACAAAAGAAAAAAAAAAATGCCAGAGAACAGTTGTTTAGCTAATTTACTTGAAGCAATGAGTCAATGGATTTAAGTTGGAGCTGCCTTAGGATGACACTATGTCATATACCGATGATCAATTAAAACCTTTGCGAACATAGCAAATGGTAATACCTGGCTATCACCTGAGAGGTTTGAGTCCCTGTCTGAAGAGAGGAATTTGCCAATCAGATTGCATTCTCGAAGAATATGGTTAACCATCACATCACTCTTGTTTTCCAAACAAGAAAGTATTATACTCTCTACTTGATGATGCAGAGCGTTATTGTATGGGTACCTTCACATGGTGACAGTATTCGATTATCTAAGATCGAGTCGAAATAACAACACAGAGAGATCAAGAAATTGAAGTTTAACAAAACTTACTCGAAAAACAGATCAAGGGTTCTTTTGATAGTTCCTGAACTAACCAACTCATTTTGTGCAGCTTCACTTCCAGTTTTTAACAAAACTGCAATGAACTCCACAATCTGAAACAAAGACAACAGGATAATTGACTCCATTTAAGCATCGTGTACAACTGTACATATCTTAAAAGCACCGTTGGTAATCTAAAACCTATAATCTCTTCCTACAAATGCTCAGTTTTTGGACCGGACCTTTAGACGATGCTTTCCAAGAGGAGGCCTAAGTTCACCATATGTTGTCGGCAATACTGTGCTGTCAGATGCTACAGTAAGAAGCATAAGCAAGTCGCCTGCAGAAAATATACTGATCATTTAAGGCCACTGAATACATAAACCCTGATTTGAAATACCTGTATGACATAGACCTACATATCCCAGATATGTTACATAAGCATTCCAAAATTTATAGAATTAATGCAAAACCAAAATAGATCAGACACAATAAAGAGCGGGAAGATCAAACAAGACGTGCGGGTAAATAGTAAATACACTAGGTGTCCTCACAAATAGAAAGTAATATCATGGTTGACTATTGTCCGTTTGGGCAATTAGAATTTGTTCATCCAACAAAAAACCGGCAGAAAAATAATAATTTGTTGGTCAGCATGGAGGAGGATCCAACTTACTGAGTTTGGGCAGCATGGCACTAATAGTTTCCGGGGAAACTGGGACAGGAGACTCGAACATATGTTGGCCTCTATAAGAATTGAACATAGAAGACGACGCAGCAGATCTCCTCGGATCCAACAGAGAGGTGCATACTGAAAGTGAATGAACTAGACTCGATTTTGAATGTGAGTCTTCAAGAGCATGACCAAATATCCTAGCAACGTAGCTGCGAAAACAGGGAAAAAGTTTTGCTGACATTTGACACACTTCTGTATCAATTTACCAAAGCAATAGGAATCTATCATGGAAGAAAAGTGTACATACCCAGGGCTAGAGAGTTGTGTAGCTAAAGCTGACGGTGCATTCCGAGATATAGCACATAATGTCTCTGCTGCATTAGCCTGAACCTCCGGAGGATTCTGATTCAAGTTATAACAGATCAGTATGAAAGTGATAGAAGAAACTAGCATTATCACATAAGATATCCTAAATTTACACCATCTACAGACATCAAACACAAAGCCAAGTGTCGCTTTCTTTGGGATGATTATAGAAAAGCTTTACTACTTACAGATGGTTTCAGTTTATCCACAATCATTTCAAGTAAATTGCTATCGGCCAACCATTGCATCACATCCAGAAAGTTGGGATAGACATGATCATCAGCCCCGACCAGGCGAACCAAAACCTAGACAATGTCATAAATATCATAGCATAAATGATCTCTGAAGCCACACCAAGTTGCACCGAGTCTAAGACAAACCAATTACCTCCATAATGGATGTTATCCCAATCAAATCAACCAACTGGCAGAAAACATTTTGATGCCCCTGTAATTATCAAAAGTTAATTTGAGAACTGTAGCCAGTGTAGGTATCTCACACAATAAATACATAAAACTTCAACTAATTTGTCTGTAGTATCTAAATGCCAGCAATTTGATTGAAGAACAAAGTCATATCAAACTCAGTTAAGATTACTATATGTTATTACTTACTTTTACATAATTCATAAGCGCTGCAGTCTTTCTGATCATAAGGCAAATGACAACCTGAACCAAAGAAAGAGAAGTAAGGATCACTTATTGGAGCCTTGAAATGAAGCAATGAGTCTGGGTACAAAAAAAAAAACAAAAAACTTCCGGAAGTACCTTGCTGAAATAGCCTGCCAGCAATGCACTATGAGGACGATTTGGTTCCAGAAAGGAAAAAAGCAAGTCCATCAGCTGCAAGATAAAAATAAGCGAACAAATGAGATATAGGGTAACAATAATACATATTCCAAACGCACAAAAAATGAAAAGTATAAACTGGTATATGAAGAAAAGGTAATATGACAAATGAAAATAAAATACCTCTTCGTCCTCCACCAAAGTTTTTAGAATAACATCAATTTCACATGTAAATATTTCACAAGAGATGAATGGAAACCTATAAGAAGAAGAA